>NW_008239110.1:1570324-1630764 GCF_000691975.1 Corvus brachyrhynchos
GGATTATAAGCTTTGATATTCAGAAGACCAAAACTGAAGGATGCCATCCGAGAGGTGCCTGAGGTATAGTACTTGGTAGTGTGTAGGAAGTTGTTAACACTTAGGATGATGTTTACCAAAGATTCAGTTAAGAAAGTAGAAAAGAGTAAAACTAATAATTTTGTTCATTACATAGGAATTCACATTATTAAATACATATCCATGTTATAATCTGCAAAATATTACCTTCTTGTTGCCACTTATCTCTAGCAAAGAAAATTGTGCCTGGGATTGATTGGAGTCCAATGGTCTCTTCATACATTATCTTGTTTATGCCTTAGTCTATGCTTGGAATTTTTGATTGTGGAAGCAACTGGCATTTTATATTTATGCATCTGAACTGGTGGCTGGTGATAATTTTGGGTCTGTGTAGTGTTCCACTGTTCAGGACATATAGCTTTTCCAGTTATATGAAATGTCTTCCAAGAATTCTCTCCAAATTCATCTTTCTGCCTTCCCTTCTCTCTCTTTTCCAGTGTAGTCTTTCTCATTTGTTTGTATCACCCATTGTTGCAATAGAGAATTTGTCATTTATAATTTAATTACTTTCTGGGAGCAGAACACAGTTCTTTCAGACAGAATGCTCTGCAGAATTTATTAACTGAATTGGTTTTTTGCAGAACTTGGCAGTAGTGTGATATGCTGGTAGTTCTGCTTTACAGAGTAGTTAACACTCTGATCTCAGAGCTCAGAAAACTCCCTGATATGACTGGGACACCTTAGCATTCCAGTTCCGTTCCCCCTTCTCTGCCATGCTTCTGCAGCAGAAGAGAATCAGGACTTGCTTGCTTTTATAGCTATTGAATATGGAATCAACTGACACTATCACTACAAGTAATCAGTCATGTTATGTTTTAATTATTCTATGTATTTTCATTCATAAATTCCAGTTAAATTGCTTTTCATGTGTATGCATGCTTCCTATGTTGCTGGCACAAGGGTTACAGGCAATTGATTCTTCACTTTGGTCACTGAATTGAAAAATGGATTATGATAGAACGCAGTTTAAAATCCCAGATGTGTGGATGATGGTGAAAAAAGCAAGAGGAATGAAGGTCTTGGTTTACAACACTGGGAGAGAGGCTGATAAAAACAGAAGTAAAGAGAAGCATCTCTGAGTGTCATTAATGTATTATACTTGCACTAGTTTGATTTAGTCACTTTGCTATAGAAATTACAGAAGAGAAATAACAGTTAAAAATAATTCCCTTGTATTTTAGCAAGTTAGATTTCTTGATAACTGTCATTTAGAATATCAGTTGGGTTCCACAGACAGAACAGCTGAAGAAAAAAGAATAATTTGAATGAGTCATTTTGAAATGTATTTAGGCCATGTCCATATGTGAAACCTAAACTATCAGAGAGGGAGTAGAATTCAGATACATGCTATTCCTGTGTTATTCCTCTTCAGCCAGCCTTCTTCTAGAAGTAATGTTTTAGTTGTTGTCTTTCTAAAAGAGTAGGTTAGATTAGAGCAAACAGTCTGCAAGGCAGGTCTGCAGTAGTTTACAGGTACCCAAGGTGCAGGAGTAGGATAGGCAGAGAAAGGAGAATATAGCAGCCACACAGCTGCTGTATAGTATGTGTATGCAGTGAATTACATGATTGTACTGGAAAGATGATGGGTTATTCACCCCTTAAAAAAAAAAAAATCTTGCCCTTGATTTACACTGAGATGACTCTGTAAACTCACCTTCTATAAACACAAATATGGATTCTCTGGCAATATAAATTGGTAGTCTCACAGAGTTCAAATCAATTGCATTGTTTTGTATCAAAGAGGATTTGCTGATATGTTTTGATTTGTTTCCATTTGCATCAACAGTTATATTGTCTCTTCCTTCTGCTACAGAAGAAGAAAGCTGCAATCAGACAGACTGGATTATATGCAAATCTTATATTCATACATGGAGATATTCAGAGGTGGAGAAGGCCTTAGCATTTTAAAACCAAGCAAACATCCTCTCCCTACCCCCAACACAAAACAGAAAATTGAAAAAACACCACAACACTTCATAAATATGAATATCCTGAAGTGGTCTGAGAAGATTCTGTAACTCAGCATCAGACTTAAACAGGCCACCTGAGACCACGAGGCTTCATTCTTTTTAGTAGAACTCCTTGCATACATACATATACCCTTCTTTCTACAGGTTCTTCAGTTTGAACCACTTAAAGTTTTCTGGTGGTCCATTGACCTAAGCCCTTTATTCTTCTCATTTAATCCTAAAATGATTCTGAATTAGTCCTGTGAGTTCAGCTGACTTCTGGTACAGGAAATGAAAAATCAGAACCATTGAGGTTTTTAAATTTGAGTATATAATCAGGTTTCATAATGCTTTGTTATATTGAGCTTTTCTTCTGTTGTCGATGCTGTGTAAACACTTTTGCCTGACAGGGTTCATGACATTTTTGCTTTCCAAGAATTACCAAACTATCTTGTTTTAGAAAAAGTTGTTCTATATTTCTGACAGAATGTGCTTGTTTCTTACATTTTTTTTTTGACAGAATCTTTCCCCTTTCCCCTTTCAGTGTTCAGGAAATGCTGACAGGTCAGAGGCTTTGTCAGTCCAGCTCCCATAACGATGCTGTCCTGGCAGCTCTGAACCAACAAAGAAGTGATGGCATACTTTGTGATATTACCCTTATTGCTGAAGAGCAGAAATTCCACGCACATAAAGCAGTCCTGGCAGCCTGCAGTGACTACTTCCGAGTGAGTCCCAAGATTTTTCACTTTATATAATAATATTAAAAATTATCATTGTGGAGGATGGGGATGGTTATAGATATCATATTGAAGAAGATTTAAATTTGAATCTTTGGAAAATGAAGGATTATTGAACATTCAGTAGAGTATACAACTTTAAATATCCATAGGAAAAAATGATAAGAACATAATTCAGGTTTTTATAATAATTAAGGGTAAGTCTTTCCCTTCCTCCCTCCCTCCTCCCCCAACAGAGATAGGCAGTACACATCTTTTTATGAATTTAATGCCCCAGTAAAGTCAGAAAGTGGACGATTTTTTTAGTATGTAGAAATGTTTGTAGAACATATGAGAGTTGTGATGAGAGGATGGTGGAGACTGAGGGAAGATGTCACTGTGGTCTTCAATATCCTCACAAGGGGAAGGAAGGGGGCAGGCACTGATGTCCTCTCTGATGATCAGTGACAGGACTCAAGGAAACAGCATGAAGCTGAGTTAGGGGACATTTAGTTTGGATATCAGGAAAAGTTTTTCACCCAGAGGTTTGTGCACTGGAATAGGCTCCCCAGGGCAGTGGTCACAGCACCATCCTGACAGAGTTCAAGAAGCACTTGGACAATGCTCTCAGGCTCATGGTGTGACTCTTGGGGTGTCCTGTGCAGGGCCAGGAGTTGTACTCAATGATCCTGATGGGTTCCTTCCAAGTCAGTGTATTCTGTGATTCTATGATTAGAATATGGAAGTATGGAGAGAGGGAGTTTAAATTTAATCTTCACTGTGAGGTTGGTGAGGCACTGGAACAGGTTGCCCAGAGAACCTATGGCTGTGCCATCCCTGGAAGTGTTCAAGTGTTGTCAGGTTGGATGGGGCTCTGAGCAACCTGGTCTACTGGGAGGTGTCCATGGCAGTGGGTTTGGAGCTAGGTGATCTTTAAGATCCCTTTCAACCCAAGCCATTCTATGATACTATGATAACTGCAATTTAATTCAGCTTGAGAGTGGATTTTTGTAGGATATAAATGGTTGCTCTCAAAGACAAAGCCATAGTAATTTTTTAAATGTGATAAAATGTATTTTCACAAACAAGTGTTTCCAAGATGTAAAATAAAATATTCCCTGGGAAATTTAATTTGAACAATTCCAGTCTAATTCCAGTCTAAAATTGGAGTAACTGAAAAACTGTGTTTGTTCCTAGGAAAAATATTCTTCATATAAAGCAATTCTACTAACCTTTATTATAATGTACCCACTCAAAATGTTGGACTTTCTCTAGCTCTGTAGTTGACTTGTATTTTTAAGTGTGAGTCATCCTGTTGTTAATCAGAGACTAAAGCTGAAATTAATTTAAAGGTCTATTTTCTCTAACAAAGTAAGTTTATTAAATATTTTGTCTACACTGTAATTTTAGTGTTATGAACTTCTTTATGGGGACCTTTTTGTCTTGTTACAATAGTAATACAGTGTGTGACAACTTATCTGTATCTTTGATTACCTGAGCAGGGTTTTTATCTTCCTGTCAACTCTCTCTCTCTCGCTTTCGGTTAGAATTTAGACTTAATTTATTCTGTGTATTTAAGAAATATTGTTAACCTTGATGTGTCTTTTGCTGTGCTGGCGTTGAGCGAATTGATTGCTCATTTTTTGAGCTTATCTGCATGCTTATGGGTTCTACTACAGCATAGTTCCTACTGCCATGGTTGCTGATGTTGCTTCATCATGGTGCCCAGGCCCTGCTGTAACAGAGATTGCTTTGCATTTTTTTTTGCTTTTACCCCAGTGCACTGAGAGGGATTCTGGACCTTTCTAGCTGTAGCAACTGCTGTGTATACTTGCCAATGATAGATATAGTGCCTGTTGTCCTGGTTTGTTTGAAATATTTTCATAAGGGTGCCATATCATCCACACCTGTGACACTCTCTCCAAAGCTCATTGTACCCTGTGCTTAGAAACATCATAGGGTGGGCACCTGTGCCTAGCGTTCCAACAGTGTGCTAGGGACAGCTTCTACTTTGGTCACTTATTGATTGATGTTGAGATTTGGGGCACTGTGATTTATCCTGTTATTTCCAGTTGAGTTACTTGGTATTGGCTGGACAGTTATTACAAATTAAAATCTTAATGCCATTAATTGCTACATAAATATTTTTTATTAAGAAAATGTTGAGAGAATGATTTATGCAGCATTTAGTAATTTGGTCTGCCTCTAAACTCTTATGGTTTGGTAGGATGTATTCTTCAGACTTTAGGTATCAGGTATAAACATGGAACCTGTGATTTCGGAAATCAGGCAAACAGGTTTTTTTTATTAATAGACAAAAATCTTTTTTAGAATATTGTGAAATAAGATCTATATTCTGGAGGAAAATGGCATGTAAGTTACTATTCACTACGTTCCTGAGTCTAATAATTTAGAAAAAGCAAGCATTGGTTAAAAAGTAATAATGTTTTGTATTTAACCTGAGATTATAGATCTTTTTTATATCTAGGGGGATCTTGCCTGATTTGAGCTACTTGGATATTCTTTTTCTAAGATTTAGGAGAATGCATCAAGCTTAATTTCAGAGTTGGTGAAAAGAAACAGGCATTTCCAGAGGGTGATAAAGGAGAATAGCAGATTTATTTAGAATTACATGAATGACCATCTGGAATTGGCCAGATCTCTCTCAACTGACCATAAAGGCCAGACTCACTTGCTTCAAACTTAGCTGTTAATATTATATCTTTTTTACCCTTACTTTTTTTCCTGGAGGAATTCTTAGATGAGGCTTTCAGATTTTCTATCCCTGAAGTCATTTATGAAGAACTCATTGCCATGTGAAATTTGCCTTTCACTATTTTTTGTGAGAAATCATCACAGGACTGCAGTGAATGGAATTCTGGGAACATCAGGTGTTGGGAGTTTCTTTGAATAACACTGAGATGACACAAATATACGTCAATGTGACACAAAGAACTTGCCTACCATAGCTTCTGGTTTCTACAGCTCAAAGATTTGCTTAATATCCCAGCCTCTTTTCAGCTCTGTGTGGAGAGGCTGTCATCCAGTTCTTATGATTTCACAGGTGTATTGGGCTTGTGTGGCCTTGGGAGCGGGGGCCTACGGGGGGAATTCTGTGAGAAGTTGCCAGAAGCTTCTTTTATGTCCAGCAGAGCCTGGCTCCAGGATGGACCTGCTGCTGGCCAGGGCCGAACCAAGCAGGGATAATAGGAGCACCTCTGTAATCTGTTAAGAAGGGGAAAAAAAAGTTATTGTGCAGGTGTAATTGTGGCCAGAGAAGAGCGGGATGAGACTATGTGAGAGGAACAACTGTACAGACACCAAGATCAGTGGAGAAGGAGGGGGAGGAGGTGCTCCAAGTGCTGGAGCTGACATTCCCCTGCAGCCCATGGTGAAGACCCTGGTGAAGCAGCTGTCCCCCTGCAGCCCATGGAGGTCCATGAGGATGCAGAGATCCACCTGCAGCCTGTGGAAGAGACCCAAGCCAGAGCAGGTGGATGCCTGAAAGAGGTCTGTGAACCCCTGGGAAACCTGTGCTGGAGCTGGATCCTGGCAGGGACCTGCAGACCCGTGGAGAGAGAAGCCCATGCAGGAGCAGGTTTCTTGGTAGGGCTTATGACCCTGTGGGGAACCCATGCTGGAGCAGCCTCTCCTTGAAGGACTGCACCCCATGGAAGAGTGACCCATGCTGCAGCAGTTTGTGGAGGACTCTTGTCTGTGGGATGGGCTCACACTGGAGAAGTTCATGGGGAACTGTCTCCCCTTGGAGGGACCCCATGGTGCAGCAGGGGAAGGACTCCTCTCCCTGAGCAGTGGAAGAAGCCACAGGTGCTGAAGTGACCGTACCCCCCATTCCCTGTCTCCCTGCGCTGCTGGGGGAGGAGGGAGAGCTGGGAAGGAGGGAGGGGTGCAGGGAAGGTGTTTTTAAGATTTATTTTACTTCTTGCTATCCTGATTTTGTTAGTAATGAATTCTATTAATATCCCCAATTTGAGTCCACTTTGCCTATGATGTTATTTGCTGAGTGATCTCTCCTATTCCTTAACTCATGAACACTTCATTATATTTTCTCTCCCCTGTCCATTTGTGGAGGGGAGTGAGAGAGATGCTTTGGTGGGTGCCTGGCATCCAGCCAGCATCCACTACAGTCTTTTTTTCAGGTCTCCAGAAATATGTTCTATTCTACACAGGGTTCTATCAGAATGAATAATTTGTTTTCCATTTTTTTGCTACTATGATAAAACAGCTTCTGCAAGAGACTGGATGTTTGCGTTCTATGGAGGGTTTGTACAGTTTTCTGCATTTTTGTTCTGTGTCTACTTTGATTCAGATGGAGCTACTTCTTAAATTGGAGTGTTTTCTTGAGCAGCATATTTTCTTTGAAATTGACACTTATGTCTTTTACTGGAAAGAACAGTTGTTAATGCTTTGGAAGGCTAACTAAATGTGTGTCATGTTACAGACTGGGGGAATTGGAGCCACTGTGAGGAAGAGTGAACAGAGAAGGCCAGAGGTTTCCTTATCAAATTTTCTTTGAGATTATAGTCTGGAGTAAAATCTTTTGCTTTTCTAAGACAAGCTGAAGACCTGAGCTTCAGCAAAATACTTAAAGGCCAGCCTTCTAGGATAACAGCAGGCCATCCATCTTTCCTGTTGGTGTAGTTAGTCTCATAGTTCCAGCTGTACAGAAACATTGACATTTAAATCCTAAGCGTAGCTCCTGGTTTGGGAGTTTGTTACATTTGTACACCAAAATTCTGTGGGTTCTTTCATCATGAAAAAAAAACCCCTTAGGAAATTGAATACAAAGACTGCATATACGGAGTTACACTGCAAGATTAAACACTTGAAAATTAGAGGTTTGTTTTCTGCTCCTGAAGTACCTCTTCTTTCAGAATGTGCTAAGGAATATAATAGTTATCTCCATACTCTAAAATACTACTATAAAGAGTAGTAAATATCTGTATTTTTATGGGTTCTTTTTAATGCAGCAAACAGCATTTTAAGCAAACTTTTCCATATTGACATGCTGTGATTTGCCATTTGTCTCAATCTATTGCACTGAGACAAGGCAGCTGAGTTAATATGTGTGCACTGTGATAACTCTAGCAAGCTAAGTCATTTCCAATTAAAAGATTCTTCTGCTTTTTTCCCCTCTGGGAGCAAAATGAAATGTTACTGCATGACTTCATTAGTAGGCATTTACAGTGTTGGCAGGTGATTATATAACCTCAAGATTTTCTTGTACAAAATACATTGGTTTTCCAATCAGAAAAACTCCTTTCTTCTTCCTTACTTTTCATTTGAGTGGGTTTTTAGTTGCAGGACTTTGATCTTTCTCAAAAATATGCAGATTTTCTATCTAATCTAGATGAACAAAATTATATCAATTATCTAGGATAGATTTTAAAATGTCAATAATATTCTAATTCTTCTTCCACAATGAGCATGCTCAATTCTTAGAATAATTTTTCTTTTCTGAAATGAACCAGTAGATAATAGTTTTGCACACAGACTTTGTACTACTATCACAGCTGATTCTTAAACAGTTTCGTCTTAGGGGTTTTCTGTGCTGACTTTCCTGCCCCTTGCTAGATGGTTTCCTCCTTTGTCCTCAGCATTGCTGATTTTACTGAATATTTTACAGTGTACTGCATTGTTTCTTGATAAGGTGAGGGAATTAATTTTTATAAACCAGTCCCTGAGGACTGAAAGGCTGATGGATGCAAGTAGCTTTCGAAGTCTTTCTATATTAATCATAAAGAGGAAAAGGCTCTCCCTGATATGTCTTAGATGTAAAGACCTAGTTCAGAGAAATCAGGACTGCCTGCTGCTTTTGCAGTGTAATGTGATTTTGTCTTTCAGTATTTTACCGCTGGTATGTGTCTGCTAAAGAAACAATACTTCCTTTCTATCATACCCAAAAGTGATGCTTCTTAGAAATTGTCTTTCCAGATAACCTATAAAAATGTAAGCTCTTCCCATTGGATCAAATCAGCTCTATTCTTCCAAGCAGTAGTTCTACTTGCAGTCCTTCCCTAGTCCCAAGCCATGTATGGATAGATATGTCTGCTTCTGAACTTCCTGAACAACAGGCTAAGAAGCAATGGCCATAAATTTAAACAAGAGACGTTCCACCTCAGCCTGAGGAAGAACTTTACATTGAGGGTAGCAGAACACTGGAATGGGCTGCCCAGGGAGGTCTTGGAGCTCCCTCTCTGGAGACATTCCAAACTCACCTGGACATGTTCCTGTGTGAGCTGCTCTAGCAGGAGGTTGGACTGGATGATCTTCAAAGGCCCCTTCTAACTAATGATTCTGTGATTCTGTAACTTACAGACTACCTTTCTAGTTTGAGTACTAGAGGAGGAATTTTTGTACTGAGTCAGGCTCACCAATAGGTTTGCTTTTCTTGTCCCTCTCTCTTGAATCCTTACAAGCAGTAAACAGATTTCCCCAAGCTATTTGTTTGGAAATATGATAGTACAACTATAAATATGTCAGATGAACATCCCAGAGCTGGCAAACCATGCACCCTGCTATGATTCCTTGGATCTTCTCTTTCTTATCTTTGTTCTCACTGATGAAAAGTTATATGACATTTGAAACCTTTTGCATGAAACACCAAGCTCCCTTTCTGCCACCATCATGATTTATGCAAAAGTAGTAATATCCCAGCTATGTGGCATCTGTCATTTACTTATACATCCTTGCCATCTTCTTACTCTTAACATTTTCCCCATAGTCTGAGAACCCTCAAGACTTTTGACCAATTTCTGGTCTTTGCCATACTATTTCATATTGTCCTGTGCCATTCTCCATTATCAAAGCCCTTAATTCAGAAACAGTTTCCAACTGCTATACAAAATTTTGGAACAGGATATTCTCATCTACTGTCTGTTCTCACTTACTGTCACACCAGCAGTTTTCCTGTATAAGAACTTTGATAAATAAGTCTCATTTAAATATGCTTAGTATTGACATAAAACTACTTTCCCCCCCTTCTTAACTCTCTGTTTAATCTTCCTTAGTTTCTTGTTTTTGTAGGTTTTTTTAATGCATTCTTTTTATATAAGAATGCTAACTGCAGAGTTGGGAAGGAATATAGTCTTAGTAGTGGTTCCAGGCTTGAGATTATTGAGTTTATAATGTTCACTACCATACAGTGATGCTTTAAGAAACCGAAGGGCTGTTTTGGCATGCTGTCTAGCTGTTTAGCACTGTTTTTAAGCTCTCCTACACATGGGATCAGCCAGATGGATCACAATACACATGGTTCTGAGTGATGCCAACAATGCAGAAGATATTTTAAGATTCATAGTAGTGTCTGGTTTTGTGAATATGTTCCTTATATGCCACTTGTTGAGAGTGAGATGCTTGCTTCCCATTAGAAAAAAAAAAGAAATTTGCCTAAAATACGAGGAGGCCTGGGGAAAAAAAAAATTAAATTACTAGCATATTTTAGAAGTTTAAATACAAATTAGAATGTTACTGCTAATTATTCAGTAATCCAGTTATAGTTGAGTGTAAAAAAACCTGCACATTCCTTTACTTCTCAAAACATTGTTTAATATAGGCACTTCAATAGTTTTACTAAGTTAAATCAAAGCATTGGAAGTATATAGCATGGGTAGGTGTGAGGTGTCTTGTGTAATGTTTATCTGAACAATCTCTTTTACTTCTGGAGTATATACAAAAATGATTTGCAAATGTTTTAAAGCTGTCTAAAGACATACTTTAATATTCTTTCAAAATGAGAAAAATAAGGAAGTGTATCTGGGTTATTTTATTTTGTTCGTCCTTATCTTTGTATTTAATGGGTTTTTATTCTGTGAGGCTCTGAAGCAATTTTTCTTTGCTGATGACAGAATTCCCACAGCTCAGCACTGTTGGTGCTATCAAAAACATCTACAAGAATCTTCTCTTTTCTGAATTCTGTATTCAAATTCCCAATAGATGTTATTCTGTCTGAGTAAATATGTTTCTGTTGCAATTCTCATAGTTCATAAATGAATTCATCGCAATTCTGTCAGTGTTGGATGGTAGACAATATGCTGTCGCATCATTTTGATGTTTTTTTCTTTTTCTTTTTTGAAGTGCCTGTATGGTTAAGTGCATGCACCATGGTTGTATATGGCAAAATCAACTCTGCAGTTAGTGAGATAGGCCATAGTAGGCTGTGGCTCACTGTCTCAGATTGGTGTGATAACAGCATGTGGTGTTTGGCTATTGAATTGATGCATTTTTTCAGTTTAAAACTAGGACAGAAAGGAGTCACTACAGCCATGTTGCTCTGGTTGTCCATTTTCTTTACCATCTTCTTTGCTTACTCCAGCCTGGTGTAGTGCTAGGTTTGGTTTCGCAAGCTGCAGCTTTCCCTGAGAGCTCAGCAGAGCTGCTTAGGGCAGTGCGACCATTGTTGCCCTCCCGTAGTCCATTTTGGATGGCTCCGTGGTTTTGCTCCAGTAGCTATCAGGTCTACAACACAGTGATGGCAAAGGAGGTGAGAAGGGTCTCCCCATGAGGGTTTCAGAGGATTTTTAATCTTACATCTCATCCCAGCAATCCCCAGAGGCAGAGAGACCCTGTGATCCAGGCGCAGGGGTATTTTGTCAGATCGCGGGGGAGGTACATGGGCGGAGTTGGGGTGCAAGAACCAATAGGGAGGACCCGAGGGAGTGGCCAGAGCTAGGAGAAAGGGAAAGCAGGGAGGAGATACGGAGTCAGAAAAGCAGTGGGTAAACAGATCACCGCGCCAGGGTGCCTCAGTTCAGTTTTGCAGTGCTGCCATAACAAGTGTTCTGAGTTTGGGCTGGTCTCAGCTGCATTTCTATGTGGCTTAGTGTTTGCCCATGAAAACCAATTTACTGGGGCAGGCCTGTGGCAGAGAAGCTTTTTGTACCTGTTTTCTTCTCAGTTTCTATAGTCTGGTGAAGAAGTCTTGTGTTTCAGAACATTGTTGGATGCAGTAGATGCGCTTGTATATCTTGTAGTCTCTGTCAGTATCTTCCCACACAACCTCGGGAAAAATTAAAATTATTCTGTGGGTGTAGTGAAGCTGAAAATACCCGAGGGAATTATTTGGGCAGCATATCACTTTTAGCTTCAGTGACTAGGACCCACATACCATTTTAATAACATGAGAAGTATCCAACAAAAGAAACAGAGAGCTGAAGCTGGTGTTAGGATCTTTTACCACTCTTGAAATAGCTGTTTGTCTTTTGGCTACTCCCTCAGGGAGTGTTCCAGTCTCTTGTTTGTATAAGAAGGCCAGTACAATGCAATTCTGGCTTTTGTGTTGCTTGTTTGAAGTTTAGAGGAG
Organism: Corvus brachyrhynchos; assembly: GCF_000691975.1. Taxonomy (NCBI): domain Eukaryota; kingdom Metazoa; phylum Chordata; class Aves; order Passeriformes; family Corvidae; genus Corvus; species Corvus brachyrhynchos. Next base: position 1,582,390 of record NW_008239110.1, read on the forward strand.
ATACCTTTCTTTAAATAAATTCTTCAGTTGCTTCATTGTCAACAGTGCCGTTGTTTTACATCCTGTTAACACCTTCATTTTAGTAGACTGAAATGTAATATTGGCAAATGGAATTCATGTCACTGTAGGTCTCAGTCTTGTAAAACGTTGGATTTAAGCAGTGGAACCTTTGCATTTGATTGTCCTGAACAGCTTTATAAAGTGCTGCTGGTTGCTTATCTTTGGCAGGAGTTAGTCTGCCTGAGCCAGCCAGTTTGCAAACTTTTAGACATCAAAAACTTCTCTAAATCCCAGTCTACTCTTACTGAATGACCTAATGTGCGAGTGATGAATGAATCAAATTGCCTCTCAATCTCCTAACTGATCAGTAATGCCTCAAAGGAGAGAGATGCCCTTAGCAGCCTTAGGTGAGAGCATAAGAATGGCCGCACTGAGTTGGATCATTGGATGTTTACTTTAGCAGTAGCTGTTTGAGATGTCTGGTGAAGAAGAGTAAATCCAGGGTAAGTGTGTGTGGTGTGTTCCAGAGAATTCCTCAGCTGTTTCCAGCTCAGGGACATTTTGGAGCAGGGTGTGATTCCTGTCTGTTCAGCAGTCCTAAGTAAGTCTCTTCTAAGCTGTTATCTTCTTTCCCATTGGGCCTGTGTAAGATTTCTTGTGCCCTGTACAGGGTGGACAACTGCCTGTTGTATGAAGATCTACTTTTGTTTATTGTCAAGCTGGTTTCTACCAGTTTCACTTGATTCCTTCTAGTTCTTCTATTGGAAAAGATAACCATTGGTTCTTCTCATGGCACTCAATCATCTCTTTTCCAGCTGGAAACTTTTGACTTAATCAGATGCTATTTAAATGGAAGCTGTTCAGGATGCTTGATGAAGCCTCTTGCCCTTCTCCAAAGTTTGAACAGCTCTGGTGTTTTGTGAGCTGAGGGTAAGGGGATTGCATGCAATAGGCAAAGTGTAAATTTCTGTATGGGCACAGGATTGATTTCTGTTTTGTTCTCTCTTGCAAAAAAAATTTCTAAGCTTTGGTTACCTTTTTAAATTTTTTTCTTATTTTTATTGCTGAGGACCAGGATGGTTTTTTATTAAACTCATATGTTCATTTTTATAATTGCCATTTTAGAAGCCAACTGCTTCTTCCATACAATCCTTGCATAGTTTTGTCTCCATGGACTTCCTATCTGCACCGCTCTTGCCCTTTTCCAGAATTGTTCTGCATATGTTAAGCATGGGGTGCTCCACTGGAATCATCGTTCCCTGTGAAAACTGGCCTGGTCTTTTCTTTTTCACTGTTTTATGTATTCAGTCACTTATCCAGGCAAAGATCTCTCCTCTTTTCTCTCTTGCCTAGTTTGCCTTCTAGGCATTTAAAGGCCTCTGTCAAAAGCTTTTTGTGAATCCACATTGTGAAAAAGTAGTGGTTAAAGCCCAGCATAGCATATTCTTCACCATTAGGTTGCATCCAATTTCATGTTTATGTGTGTATGTGTGCAAAAATCAAATTACCATCTCATTAGACATGTGGAACATTCTCAGCTACTGATGAAATAACCTGCCCTTCCAAGGTCATAGAGTGCCAGCTATACAAATAGGCAACAAATATACACAAACCCCATTTTATATAACAATTAGGAATATTAGGACAACTTATGAAATGTTCATTTGCATTTTCAGAAGCTCTTATACCTGGCACTTAATCATCTACCCTGTCAGGGTAAGATTTCAGCCAAGAAGGAGTAGGTGTCAAGCCTAGAGAATATATGGGAATAATTAAATTAATGTCATTGTGGTCTGTTAGCTCAGAAGGGCTTTGTTTGTTAGAGTTGAAGGAAAAGCCAAAGGATAAATGAACATGGTCAAATGCAGGCTACTGCATTTGTGAAGAGATGATTTTATGGAGGCATTTGTTCCAGAGGAGGTAGCTGATGGAGGGTAGAGCTTAGCTGATGATGAAAACTACTGTGACAAATGACTGCAACATTAATACAAGCTTGGTTAGTCAAGTCATTCTTCTTTTATTTTGCAAATTGTTAGTGTTTGTTTACTTTTTAGGTTTTTATCAGTATAAGGGTATGAAAAAACAAAGAAAAATAGTAAGCTGGTTTTATTACTTTGTATAAAAATCTAATAAATATATTGGTGGGAATTAAGGGTGGTACTTTACCAAAATTGTGCTGTATTCTTAATGGAAAACAAGATTTATAATCATAGTGAAAAATAGAATTATTTTAAAGGATACAAAGGTCTAGTTCAAACCCTCATAAAATGGGCAGGATATGAAAGGGGTGTCTCATAAAATGAACGATTTAGAATTTCAGCATTAGATTTCTCACATAACAAGTATGCTTTTGCAGTTATGATACAGAATAGAAGTAATTGCTATAGTTTACTATTGCTTGGAACATTTGGATGTCAGTGTCTAATGACATTCACATCCCATTATATAAATGGCTTCTTAAAAAGGTAATTATAATAACAACTAAGATTGTTACTACAGTTCCCTTAGATTAAGCCTTGCTGTACAACTATTGAATTAGAGCCTGCATACACTAAGGTGGAAAACTTGTCTTAATGGTATTATATGAAGTAGGTTTTAAAAATGAAGTCCCTTAAAGGTGTCCAAGTTTGGATCATGGTTTTTTCTTGGGGTGGGGGGAATCACAAGAAGCTTTGCCTCCCTAAATTAAGTGTATTGTGGTAGTTAAAATGCTAGTTCAAGAGCTAAGTGACTTTTATTGCAATTTTATTCTGGGCTTGCTTTTGATATCACTTGCTAAAATCATCGAAGGACGTGAACAATAGGCTTATGCATTCACTGGGAAGCATTAAACCAATTTAAGCCAAAATTTGCAAATGTGACTCATGCTTTTCTGTGCTTGACTGGAAATGCTGGGAAAAATCTGGTTTTAGTTATGCTGCTTTCTTTATTCTCCAAAAGGCAGGCCTGCTTATGGCTGTCTATTGTTAGGATAGATTGTACATTATTGGAGTTTTATGCAGTGCTTTGCATGGCAGTGTCCTTAAAATTCAGTTTTCTTGCTTCTGCCATAAAATAATAATTTTGATATTCAGGACCACCTGTGATGACCAATTCATTTTGAAATATTGGAACTGTAGCTGTAATAGTTCACAGTTTTGTGGGGTTTTTTGTTCTGATACAGAGATGCACATGGAAATTGTAGAATTATTTTGTTTCTATGGCACTACTTAGATTTTGAATGAGAGTCTTTCTAGGGATGATGCAGCAACTCATTAGGAGTAGCATGCTAAGGAGTTCCTTTTTCCATATGGCTTAAATTATGTTTGTGTACCTAAGCAGAGGTTTGGGGAAGACACATTACACTATTAAACTCTGACTGTCAAAACACAAATTATGTTTGATGCAGTTTCAATCAAGGATATAACTTGCTAGCAAAAAAATTTTGGGGATTTTTTTTATTTGTTTGTTTTAATATTTATGTTTTTATTTTGACTGGGAATGAAGACCCTGTGCCTTGTTAAAACCAAGAAAATTACTTTGTTCTTGATGGAATGTCCACTATACAAACAGGAAAAAATATCACAGCCTTAGATCTTCTAAGGAGTAAGGTAGCTCTTTATTGCAATTTTCATTACTTATTTTGAAAGATGCCAAGGAAGGGTTATCTTTTTGTATCCAGAGTGTAATGTAACAAGTGCACTGTATATATCCTTGAGTTGGTAAGCTCTTGGGGCTGCGCAATTATCTATCACTGTCTGACACTGGCATACTAAAAGAAACACCAAAGGTTCAGTGGAATTTGCTTTGCTAACAGTAATATGTGACACTTGAATGTTGTGCATAAAGTTGTATAGTTTGCTGCTCAGTTTTATTTCTTTAACTATTTATTACTATATATTCTCTTAAACTATGAATGATAGCTGACCTTTCCATTTCATGGGATTCATTTTAGTTGCTTGGCAAATGCTTAAAAAACAATATTTAGGTAGGTTTCATAGAGCAGATAAATTACTGTAGGCTCAGTTATCAGTGATTGATGTTATGTGACATTTTCTCTGGGAATTTATATAGAACTTTTTTCAGAAGAATCGTGTAATGAGCCTCTTAATCATATTTCATGCAATTGGTATTGATGGATATGTTTTTCAGTGTGCGAGAGACTCCAGAGGACATGGCTGATTGGCTGATGATTGATTTAGGATAGACAGGCTCGAATCGGGAGGGAAACAAAGCTAGTTATAAGAAGAGCAAGGCACATTTTTACATGCTGTAAAGAAACAGTCACATATTAAATTGGTTATTTGGGTAAGTATATACTGCACATCTGGAGCATAGTTGCTATTTGATGTGGGCATGGTCATCTGTCAAAGCAGTATTTTGACTCCTATTCATAGATTCTGAATGTATTCTTTTTTGTTGTGATAGGTGGAAACAGCAAAGGAAAAATTATATGGCTTATGTAATGAAGAATCAGAACATGAAGCTAAGAACAGCCAAAGGTTGTTTCAGGAGTAATACAACAAAGTAGATGAAATAGAGTATGATTTATTTATTTAATGTTACTGTTACATGAACAGGGAATTGCTATTTTTAATACAAACTGCAAAAGAAAATGTTTTGGCCTGAAAAAAAAGTTTATAGTCCAAACAGAAAAGATTATGTCAGGGCTGGATACTTAGTAGCCCGGGTGACAGATAAGCTTAGGTCCCAAATCAGAAAGAATGCACGACTGATCTGTTCCATTGATGCCAGTAAGATTTCTTACAGGCTTAAAATTACACATGAAATGGAAAAAATCTTGAGGTATCACATCATAACTGAGTTCCCTGAGCAATGTGGGAAATTGATCTGAGCTCTCCAAAGTGTTAGTTTACTCTCTTCATAGCTCTTCTGATGCCTGAGATGAGAAGTGCGATCAATTTCCTGTAAAGAAAAAGCAATGGAACAGGTGAATGTAGAATTAAGTGCATATGATGTGGGAAGTGAATTTGAATAATACACTGCCCTTAATGAAGATGCCTAACTATTTGAAAATAATTTTAAAAAGAACTGGCTTCAGTATCATTGTTTAATTGTGGAGGCAGAAATTTGAGGTGACAAATCAGCTCTTTTTAAACCAGTAGCACAATCCTAGATTGTCGCAGTTTCGGAGACAGACAAGCGACAAGACACACTGGCCTTGTGCACAGCAGCCAACTTTTATTGAGTCTTCTTCCCCTTATACAGATCTGAAGGTCTGCATGGTCAATCCATGGTCAATTCATAGCCGAACCAGTTGCCACCCAGCCAATCAGCCAATGGCTGCTCACTTCCTCAACGGCCCAGGCCTTCTCTCCAAGAGCCCACACTGGTCAGGTTATATAATCAAGGTACTTATATAATTAGTTACCTTTCAGTTATAAAACGGGTATTAATTATAATTGTGAGGCCTTCAGGCCAGCTGTTGGCCACCACAATACTAGATAGTGTTAATTACTTGGAAAATTCAATGCAACAAGATAAATAGCAAAGGAAAACCTTGGTGACTTCACTGATCAATTCTTTAGCACTTAGTTTGCTAAATGGAGGTAATTCTAAAGTATCCCCGGACTTTATTATTGTGCAGCTAAGTCTGTGGTTGAACAAGAATTTGTGTAGGTCGGGGCTATGCGTTGGTGGGAAATTCCAAATGTTTGTTTTGTGTTATAGTGGACGTGGATCTAGGGCTGCTGGTTGTTACCAAAGCAGTGTTTGAGAAAACAGAGGGGGCGAATGTTACTTTTGGAGTTACTGTAGTTTGCTGTAGTAAGCTCAGCTTACTTGCCCATTTTTGGAAGCTTAGATTTCTTTTGAAAGTTGCATTTGAAGCTGAATCAAACAAAAATGGAAAATAATGAATGTCTTTTCACAATCTTGCTGAGAGAAGTTTGAGATATTTTAGAGGTTATTACTATGCACTGGAACCATGTACTTCTTTACTCCTAGAAGAGGCAGGGTATTTCTTGGAGGCCCCAGGTCATAGAGACAAGTTACTTACGATTTCAGTCACAGTGCTATTTTTTTAACAGCGTAAAGCATAACCATTTGTTCTTTTTACATCATTTACCTGCCTCCTGACACTGCATATGTTTTGATTCTGTTTCTTGCTTTTAAAAGGCCACTAAGCTATGTGGAATTCACTGACAAAATTTGCTTGTGTAAAATACATACAACTTGGCTAAGTTGTTTTGTGATGATTTGCTGTTTGCTATGACTGACATGGCTGTAAGGTTGATGTGTACAAATGAGGAAAAGCTCATTACTCTCATGGATATGGAACATCTGAGTAAGTAAGAAAATGACTCAAAGGCAAGGAGCAATTTTGTATGTCACCACTGTGACAGTGAGCAATTTGTATTTTGGGGATTTTGAGTATTATCTTGTGTGTCTGTTACCCTGGTATCTGTTCCTGAAGTCGTATGTTGTGAAGGAGTCTATATATGTTGCTGCAGTGCTGCATGACTGATAAAATCAATGTGTATGGACATTTTAACAGTAATACATTATTCTGGTTTGGTGGTGTTTTACAGCTATTGTACATTTTGCTTTTGAAAGTTAAACAACAGCATGTTGCTGTGCTGAGCATGGAAAGTTAGACACAATGATTGTTCTAAGCATCTTTTACTTGGACTGCTCTGCCTGGCATCAGATCTTATAACATCTAAGTCTATACACCCTGTGGTTGTGTGCTATTCAGTTTGGAGCTCTTGTTGACTTTTGTATTCTATATTTGTAGGATAAAACTTTTTATAAAGGTGCCTGTGACTGCTGAGGGCCAAGTTGTGAAACTACGGTTGCACTCTGTGTTAAATGCCCAACAGCTTGCTACATTTCTTTGAAGTCTAGTTTTCAAGAGTCCGAGAATTTTTTTATGGCTTGAATATTTTTATCTAAGGACTGTGTGTTTTGTTTTCTTTTTCCTTTGGGTATAGGTCTGTAGCTTTGTTTCAGGCCAAGATTAGAAGAAGAATAGAGGGTTGATTCCTCCCTTCCTCCAAAAAGAGGAGCTAATAAAGTGTCTACCTGCCCCACAAGAATAAGGCCATCCAAATCTGTAGCATCTGAAATAAGTGTGACCTCAGGTGGAATTCCACAAATGGAATACATCCACTTGTGACAGCATGTTGAGACCTGAATTTTGGAGCAGTTGCCACAAAATGGCAAGTGGATTGTACTTATTTTGCATTGGGGGATTTCGTTTACGTACTTAAAATCTTAACTGAAATATCAGAATTTAAGCAATCAATTTATTTACCACAATGTTGGCTAAGTATACTATTGGGTGGCAGAACAAGATCTTTTATTTATTTATTTATATTTTAAGAAGCTGGAAAAAAGGATAAGTCCTCTCATCAGGGGGTTTTTATTATAAAAGGGATCTTTGGTTAACACTGGCAACTTGTACTTCCCACTCTTCATGAAGGTCTTGAAGCAGAAATGAGGCATTACCAAATAGATTTTATTTCAAGCTGAAATGTTTTAAAATAAAGTATAATAGCATTGTTGAATGAAGTCAGTAACTAACATGATTAACATTTCATGCTTAGCCAAATTTGGTAACTTTTCTGCTAGGTTTGACTTTGAATTGTGCATTTGTCCAAATATTTTGTATTTCATTTGTTTTTCTTGTCTTTCACTTCTACATCCACCTGAGATATTTATCTTATTGCCTTGTTTTTAATGTACCCAAGGGAAAAATAAAGTAGGCTAGTAGCCTTGTATTAAAAGCATGACTGATGGATCTATATAAGCTCATAAAACCTTAGAGTGTTTTCAGGGATGCATCTGGAATTGGAGTTTAACAGCTCGACCGTAACTCATTCTCCAGGTATTGGTGAAGTCTTAAATCAGAATTTAATGGTCCATATTTTTTTACAATTAAACTACAATATTCAGGTACAAGAGTGCAAATTAAACACTGAGTTTGAGTTCAATTTCTGCCTATGGTAGAACAGATTTTTTTGTCATGCTGGATTAAACCTCAAAAACGATCAGGCTGAGAAGGAAATTTGCCTGCTGGTGAAGGCAGTGTGGATCAGTGAGCAGTATGAAGTTCATTCAAGTGGGGGGACTACTTTCCTGGAGGCTAATCCAGTTCAGCTGAATGGGAACTGTCTGAGGACCATTGCAGGCCTTGTCTTTTGATCAAATTCTTTGGCCTTGCTTCCTGAAAAATAGGTGTAGTTCCTACCCAGTTTCAAAAACTTTCACAGATTACTTGGGGATAGTATTTGAGCAAATGAACTCTGAATAGCAGATGTATGACATCTATGATGAAGTGACTACTTCTGGACAAGGGAAGAGCTACAGACATCATCCATCTGAACTTTCGTAAAGCCTTTCACACAGTCTCCCACAACATCCTTCTCTCTAGATTAGAAAGAGATGGATTAAATGAGGGGACCGGTAGATGGATAAGAAAGTGTTTGGACAGTTGCTTCTGGAGGGTAGTGGTCAACGGCTTAGAGTCCTGATGGGCATCAGTGACAAGTGGTGTCCCTCAGGAGTCTGTCCTGGGACCAGCGTTATTTAGTACCTTCATCAATGACATGGACGAAGTGGTTGAGTGCACCCTTGGCACATTTGCAGATGACACAATGCTGGGTGTCACACCTGAAGGATGGGATGCAATCCAGAGGTGCCTGGACAAGCTCTAGAAATGGGCCCATGGGAATCTCATGTGGCTTAATAAGACCAAGTGCAAGGTGCTGCGCCTGGGTCAGGGCAGCCTCCTGTATGGGGATGAGGGATGAACAGATCAAGAGGAGCCTTGCCAAGAAGGACTTGGGGGTGCTGGTGCATGAGAGGCTGGACATGACCCAGCAATGGGCACTCACAGCCCAGAAAGTCAATTGTATCCTGGGCTGCATCCTAAGCAGTGTGGGCAGTGGGTTGGGGGAGGTGATTTTGCCCCTCTGTTCTGTTCTCATGAGACCCCATCTGGAGTGCCGCATGCAGCTCTGAGGTCCTCAATACAGGAAGGACTTCGACCTGTTGGAATGAGTCCAGAAGAGGGCCACCAAACTGATTAGAAGGAGCACCTTTCCTATGAAGAAAGACTGAGAGAAATGATCTGTTCAGCCTGAAAAAGAGATGTCTTCAGGGTGTGTGTCCTTTCTTTATGTAGAGAGCGCCTTCAAGAAAGCTGGAGAGGGACTTGTGATAAGGGCAGGTAGTGATAGGACAAGGGGGAAGGCTTTCAGTTTAAGTGGAAGAGAGTAGGTTTAGACTAGATATTAGAAGAAATCCTGTACTGCGAGGATGCCCAGAGAATTTGTGGATGCCCTGTCCCTGTAAGTCTTCAATGCCAGGTTAGGTGGGGCTTTCAATAAGCTGGTTTAGTGGAAGATGCCTCTGTCCATGGCAGGGGGTTGGAACTGGATAATCTTTATGGTCCCTTCCAACCCAGATCATTCTATGATTCTCCACAAAGCCATAGTTGTGTCTTACCTGCAGCTACAGTTCTAATAGCCCACTGCACTCTTAGACTGTATCTGTAGTTATAAAATAAGGTGAATGAGGGCTTGTTGTCTGGCATTACACAGCATGTGACAATATGTCTAAACCTCTGTGAACAGCTTGGCTTTATCCATGCTATTTGGAACAGCTATGGCTGTAGTTATCTCCTGGACCATAGTCTGGGCATTGCCTGCGAGAGTGCTAGTTGGCAGGGCTCAAAGCTCTGCTGGAGGCTGTGTTCCGTAAATGCTGTGAGTGATTATGGGCAGTGACTGAGTTAGTGGCCTGATCCTGCTGAGTTTACTAAATTAGGTGTAGTAATAAACCCTGTGTAAAGACCATGTTGGAATCTCTGTGTTAAAATAATCTCCTAAAGATAAAGTTGCTAAATGTACACAGGAGAAATCATATAGGAATGATTCCTGGTTTACAGATAAGATTCAGTTAAGTGTTTCTTTGTATTTGTAACCTTAACTCATTGTGTGGAATATTATCCCTTGATCAGAATAAAAGCTATATTAGTAACCCCACTCTGTTTAGATGGTTCCTATGTACAGGTCTGTAGTGTACAGATTATTAGTGTAGCATGGTTGGAGGACACAGAGCATCTTTTACCTCTGAGCATTTCCAGTCTTTCTGCAGGCAGTCAGTGACGGAATTGAGTGTACAGAAGGTGTGCAAATCTACCCCTGGGTAGACAGATGTTGATTTGAGACTTTACTCTCTTTATTCAGGAATTGGTGTGTGAAAGGAATATTTTCCAAAAGGTTTATCTAGCAGTGAATTTCTGGGAAGAGAAGCTTATCTCTTCCAGACAGGGGCTGCAGGTCTGCTTTTCCAAGGAGTAGGTGGCTGATGGGTGGGTACCTTGCAGCTCCTGGCAAGCTCTGAAGCCTCACATTAGCTATTACATGACAACAAAATATCCAACTCTGATTACATTTTTAATGGATAAAAAAGGTGGCTGAACTTGTTAGAATTTAATTTTTTTTTCTCCCTAGCTATATTTCAGGGCAGTGTCTTACTGTGTTTGTTTGATAAGCCTTTTAAGCTATTTGTTGCTTCTTTTCTGTTGCCAGTTTGGAAGAAGCCCTGATACCACTTTAATTCAATAGAAATTGCAAAAATAGGACTAACTGTATGATAAATGTCATTCTTGCTTATACTGGATGATTTCCAGGAAACAGATTATGGTGTTTTAATGATTAAAAGTTCTAATATTTTTGAAGAAATTCCATATTTGCAGGAACCATTCAGTTCTTGAAGCCACCTGAGACTAGGTAAATTGTGGATAGTTTGAGTAAAGGTCATGTAGTCGTTCTTATGTGCTAAAGAGTTAGAGGGGGTAGGGCTTATTTTTTTTCCTTTAAATTCAGCACTCCTTGGTGGACAGATTGCACATATGAAATCCAGTGAGCTTGTTGACTGTCTCAGCTTCTGCAGGTATCAGCCAGAGTATAGGAAGAAGGTATCAGGGGTTATGTCCATGAGAAGTGCTTTGTTACTGGAGTTCTCCAAGGTGAAGTTTGGTAGCCTCCATAAAGGCGTTGAGTTCAGCATAAAATCTGCTTTAAGGTTTTAAACTTATCCTTTAAGGGGATAAGTTTAGACTTTCTTTAGTAGCGACAGATGGCAGAAGTGTTCAGTTTATTTGTTCACAGTTTACTGTTTAAAAACTCTGAGTGGTATATTTTGTTTAAAAAGTGTGGGAGGGTGCCAAAGAATGGAGAATGGGGCTGATAGAGAAGGAGTGGTAAGTAGGGGTAGTGCAGCAGGAGTGCAGGCTGGGAGGGAAGAGTGAAGGGCAAAGAAGTTTAATGGAGATGAGAAGAAAAAGATTCTCACAAAGATTCAGACACTGAGTAGGATACTGCTTCAGTCCAGCTAGGCACTTAAGACAAATAATCTGGAAAGTAAGGCTGGATGAAAGGGACAGTTGCTCTTCTCAGTGGTATTTTCACAGAAATTCTGTAGCACCTTGCCTATCTTCAGTTTAGGTTTTATGATCTGAGAAAATGGGCAATGACAAGCAAGGGAAGGTTGTAAGTTTAGGTGACTGCATCTCCATCATTCCTCTTAATTTAATAAGTTGAGTATTATATTGCACATATTCCAGTCTGAAATGCTTATTTGAAAAGGATTGCTTATAAAAGACGGTATTTTAACTGCCCCTTCTTCTCAAGTAATTGTGTATGGCTTACTGCTCCTTCTTATATATAATGATACTGTACATAAGTATTATTTTTAGTGGTGCTTGTGTAGACTCTTTTCCCAGAGTCCAGTTATTTTTTTTATTGAATGATACCTTATTGTGTGACTGGTCTTGCTGATTTCACCTGAATTACTTAGTTAAAAAATATATATAAATGGACCAAAGGGATTTATCTCAGTTTATCCAGAATAAGTTTTTGTATTTCTTTAATGATAAAAGGACTCAGTTGCAAGATTGATTGCTGTGGTGTTACTGAAAACTTGGTATAGATTTCATTCTAACTCTCAAGGCTGCTGCTGTTTGGAATTCTTATCCAAAATTGGTTAATGACATTTCTGGTTTTTTTCCATAGGCAATGTTCAGTCTCTGCATGGTTGAGAGTGAAGCTGATGAGGTGAATTTACATGGTGTCACAAGCCTCGGTTTAAAACAGGCCCTGGACTTTGCATATACTGGACAGGTATTGTACAGTTCTTCAAATTAAGAAACACAATCAAAAGCAACTGCAATAAAAACTGAGTATGACCTTTTTAGAGGTACTAGAAAATATTTTTCTTGTGAGCTATTCAGTATAAGATATTTTAGTTTAACAGGTCTTAGTTTTCTTATACTGTGGTGGATTTTTTTCTTCAGAAGGATTGTTTAATAAAAACAGTGCTTTATGTGCATCATTGTCAGGTAGGGAGCCATGTAGGACTTTCATGCCCTTTTTATAGTTGCCTGGCTATTCATAAAATCTTAATGTGAGTTGAATCTGCTTGCTAAATTAAATGTATTTCCCTTATAATAAATATTTATAAACTCTGCTGTGTTTGAGAAATTATATATTTGATGGGAAAAGTAGTGTCTTACTCTCTGGACAGATGCAGTTGAGGCATCTTTGTAAATGCTTATAAATTCTATACATTTTCATTGTGGCCCTCTTTATGACCCCAGGCTAGGTATCGCTTTATGGCACTTCGGAAAATGCAGAGAGATGCTCCTTTTCCCTCTGCCCCTTGCCCAAAAGAATGAAAAAAAAAGGGGGAAAAAGAAGTATTTATGACCTCTGCACTGCATGCTTGGACAGTGCTGCTGTGTGACTTCATCTCAGTTCACTGTTCATGGATAGTGAGCTATCATGAAACACCCAGCTGAGTATCATAGAACACCCTGCTATTTTTGCTTTGCACTCCAAAAATTCTAGATAACCAAACTATTTCTGGAATATCACTACAGCAGCTGAGTCCATTGACGTATTAGTGGCGTTTATTAGTTAATTTTGAAAAGGAAGGCTTAAATACATGTGATGTTAGTCTGAAGAGCTGTTGGGTTATAAAAATTTAAGGCATCTGCTTCCATACTGTGGATTGAGTATATGGACTTATTTGGGTCTTTTTGTTTTTTTTTTTGTTTTACTTTTTAAAGGAAACTAAATAGAAATAAGGGGAAAAAATTACCTGTTTTAAATGACCTATTTTTGTCACCAGCCCAGAAAACAGTTATGCTTTAGCATTGGTTTTGGAGACTAGCACTTGAATTTCTTTGAAAAAATTTGAGTTTGTGCTGTTTTGGAAAACACAATGTATTCAAAATTTCTTTGATATGAATGATAAACAGAGATGTCATACTATATTAGTGAATTAGCTGAAGATCTCAGTACATGACTTGTCATTGGTATGCTTTTTTTTCTTGCAGCTGAAAGCTTTTAAAAAAAATTGAATGTCTTTGATAAAAATGAAAATGTTAGGTACCTATCCTCTTAGTCATTTAAAACTATAGGTTGATTATTCTGAAGAGAAAACTCTGGTTAAATGAAAGTATCTTTTGAGAAGATGGGTTGTAATTGATTTCTGTCTGATCCATCCTGTCTGCTATGCTTAGAGGTATTCCCCATCTTTCTGCAAAATTCAGAGTTTAACAAACGCGTGTAAAATACATTGAGAACCTTTGAAAGACTGGATATGGCTTTTATGTAACACAGCAAGTGACCCCACGTTGCTTCCAGGGTAGTATCCTCAGATCCCTGGGAAATATGTACCTTCTGTCCTTGGCCCTTTAGAGACTTTTTGAGTCTTTCAGGCATAACCTACTTTCAATAAATGAGTGGGTTTCCTGAGTTAAATATAGCTGTGCATGTATGTATAGTTGCTCGTACGTATAAGTGATTATGAGGCGAAGCTTGCTCTGTGTCTGTCAGATACACCAAGTGCTACTTTGATGCACAGACAAATGAGAAGGATTCTGTAGTAGTTCTCTTGCAAAGATGCCTTTGAAGCACAACTCAGTGAAATGTGGGTCTGAGAATTAGCAGTGTCTCGTTTCCCTTTCATCCTTGGAATTCTCTTCTGGCACTGCATTTGTATGTATTGAGCATTGCTTGTGTTCTGACTCAGACTGACAGAATCTGGGTGAACATTTCAAGGCAGTGAGTGGGAGTAATCCACAAAGGCTATTAGTAAATAACTGTATTACTGGATGCTTACATCAGAGAGTTCTGAAAACAGAATTGTCTTTAGCTTGGTTTACAAAACTCCTCCTGTTTTTAAAAAACAAACAAAATATTTCTCAGTAATCCAGAAGTCACTTGTGCCAAATACAACCTTAGATTGCTCTGAAAATGTGGGTATCAAGATGTGATCTGAAGTGCCTCTTAAAGTGAAAACCATGAACTCTCTCTCTTCTTTTTATTTTAATCCTATTTGGCCAAAATGTTAGTTCAAAAAAATTGGTGTTTCTCTAGGTAACACGGTGGAAGTCCCTAAAATATCCTTGTCTAAACAGATAAGTAATTAGTTGCAGCTTTCTTCTCTTTACTTCTTTAATGTACTGCACTTACATTTGATACATTACACTTCAAACTGGGTGCAACTTTGTGTAAAATAATATACTGGAGACATCTGGTGGAAATATTTAATATTGCATGATGGCAATATTTGATGCCTGCAGTTTTTGAAAGTTATTAAAATGAAGAAATTTAATTTTCAGGATGACCATGAAATCTGAAATTACACTCTGTCATCCAAAACCCTGTCACACAACACTCTTTTTGTTAATTTGAAATCTTCCTGTGGCCTTAAAATGCAACCTTCATCTTCCTGTCTACTTAGGCAGACAGTACCTTACTGTAATTACTGTTGAAAATATTTTGCTTTTAAGGAAAAATTGATTTTTCAGAAAAAAAGAATGTTTTAAAACTCAAGTCAAGTATAAATAATTTAATTCCAACTGGACTAATCCATTACTATGGTCCTTAATAATTACAAAGAAAGAAATTTTGGTATAGAAATAAATAAAAATGGACAAAAGGAGTGGCAGTAGACTTTGATTTTGTTCTTTGCGTGTATGTTCTCAGTAATCATTTAATAATAAAATCTTCAGCAAAATATGTCTTAGATATGTTTCATCTCGTCCATAGGCATTTTACTATGTAATCCCCATATTCAGAATTCAGAGGTACAACTCTTTTCCTGTTGTAGTTGGTTCTTCTACTGTTGTAGTTCCCATATCCTTTCTTCCCAGAAGGGCTTTAAGGTCATTCTCTCTTTTACTTCATAGCTGGCAGCAGTAAGGCTAGGCCGGAGTCTCAGTGAGTAGATTACTCTCCCTTTCTTCTCACAAGGGCATTTTGCAAGTGTCAAATGTGCCTTGGAAGGGAGATGGATCAAGTCCAATCAATTTATGAACAATATGTTTTAGAATACTCATATGGAGAAGCATTTCAAGGCAAAGAGTTTGGAGCTCACAATCCCTACAGTCAAAATAAGAGCCTTAATCACTGTGTCAGAGACTCAGTTGTCTACTCTTTTTGACTACCTTTTATAATTTTAACTCTTTTGTTAAAAAGAGACAAAATCTTACTTGGAGGAATGGGATAGCCACGAAATAGGCCAGTGTAGTCGGCTGACAAGTCAGAGGAACACTGGCTTTAATTTGCAGGGGATGATTGTGATCCTAATTCAACAAAAATACAAATACACAGAGTCCTATGCATACTGAAGTGCTTCAGACTTGGATGTTCTTTGTAATTATGTTCTATCATATGTCTTTAATCTGTGGTAATAAATATTTTGCATTTAGATAGAATTTTGTTTGAGGACCTCAAAACACATTACAAAAGCAAGTAATCACTGTCCTTATTTTGTTGCATCACAGACAGGAAATTATTTTGGGAGAAAAGAACTTTCCAGAGACAGCACAACACACCTGTGGCTTTCTTAGTGCTTAATACCAAGTTCTCCTGACTAAGTCCCATTTTCCTAAGTGGCTGGTCTGTTTCTTTTCCCCTAAACCCTAATATTTTGTTTCTGTATTTATAGAAATATTATCCTGAATTAGCAAAGCTGAAATGAAAGCATTAGTGAGGAAGCCCTTATATATGAGGCTTTTTATGTTCTTTTTCCCAAAGTGAATTTTGGGGTAATTTTTCCTGTGATACTTTCATAGCCTGAGATTAACACAGCCTTCCTTCCTAACTATGGCATGTTGAAATGTTTCCTTTTATTAAAAGCCACATATGAAGCTGCACTTATAGTGATTCAAAAATAGGTTTTAAACTTTCTGTTACTAGCATATTTAATAGGTTTTATTTTACTCACAAAATGCTAATGTACCAGCAGTGTTTTAATAAAGGTAATATGAGTATATTATCCCAGTTACAAATCTAGAACTTCATTTTATTTCCAGGTATGTTGCTCCCAATATTACTTTAATGCATTATCAGTGTGAGTCCTATTTAACTATTGCCTTTACTTTGTATTCAGTTAGTTTGAAATCTGTCATCCTGTTGACAGCTATTATCTATCACTTTACCAAACAGGTTTCAGGAATTGGTAGAGTACCATCATGTGATTTTTCAAATTCATGCACACAAACCTCTGATTAGTTAAAGTATTATCTTACAGCTCCTTTGTGAAATTGTTCTTTCAGTTTAGTTATTTCTTTAACAAAAGCCATGAAAGAGTAGAAGATCTTCTTAGATAGTAAAGAATTAGTAGAAATAAATATTATTTCTAAGCACAACTATTTCTCCTTATAATTGCTTTGATTCCTTTATAGAATCTTGGCTTTCATCTCTCATCAACTCCCCTCCTCATTTGATGTTGACACTTTTTCTAGTGATCAACCAGTATTTCATCTGCCATTTTTAGTTAAGACCAGGGTAAGGCAGCTGTCAATATCTTAGTGCCTCTTATTATGTTAATCCTCTCTCTTGTGGATGGAGGTGTATTGCAAAGCTGTATTGTGATGGTTGATTTTCTTGGTTAAGTGACCTACTGCATCCTGTGCACAGCAGTTCCACTGGCTGCTTTTAGATAAAATGAATCAATTAAACTACCTGCTGTGCCCTAGCAAAAGTGACTTCAGCTATCCTTGCTCTTTTCTACTGGGGACAATATGCCAAAGTCATGTGTAACTGAATACAACAGGTGTATAATACAACTGTGTCTTACTATAAATACTTAACATCATTTTTCAATGTAATTTCAAAGGAAAAAATATGAATTTGATACTTAGATTTGGGCTTTTCCTTTTTCACTTCTCTCAGGATAATCTTGTTTCTGTATCTAGCGCTAGGTTACAGCTACTAGGTCCTAGGTTCACAGTTCAGCTACGGGTTGCCTAAGGGGCTTAGATATACAGAGCTTTAATTAACTCACTTTATGCAGTTCATTTTAGAGAAAATTAAATATTTGACTTCATGTGCTCTGGACAGGAATTAAGCTAGGGACAAGGTAGCTTTTCTAGTGCTGAAAGTGATTAAAGTAATGAAACACCTTCCCAAAGAAGAGTGAATTTGCTTGAAGTCTTGCTTATCTAAACCCTCTTTAATTACAGTAGTGGTACTTCATAGTGCTGTGAAGCTATGTCAGGGAAAGTTCAGGCTGGACATAATGAAAAGGTGGCAGGTCCCTGGAACAGGTTCTCCAGGGAAGTGGTCATGGCACCAAGCTTTGTCAGAGTTCAGGGAATGTCTGGACATGTGTTTAGTTTTGGACAGTTCTGCAATTAGCAGGGAGATAGGACTAGATGATCTTTATGGGTGCCCTCCAAATTGAAATATTCTATGGTTTTATGATGTATATCTGCTGTGCATTTAACACAGATTTTCTTCTAGTTTTCTGGAAAAATATTATGACATATCAGAGAAATGGTGGTCATGATTCTTTCTGGCTTTGGCTAATGAGACATCTGGATTTCATAGTGAGTGCTACCAAGCATTACGTGCCAGGGCATTGGGCAGTTGCTTGCAGGGGACTAGAACATTCTTTCCTCGCTCACTTTTTTGAAGCAGCACTTGTCAATGTGCAAGGATCTCAGTATTCAGCCAAATCATGAATGAACAGGGAGACAGCCAGAAGTGCTATCTGGTTGAGAGTGAAATGCAGTCTAAATTACTTTAAAAGAAAAGTTAAGGTGTTTGATTGCTCTCAAGCACACGGAATGATTTCCATCAGGCAAAAACAACTGATACTTTTGTTTGATGCCCGTCTTGTTTGAAATGCTGATCACTGCAAGTGGAGTCAAGGAGGAATTTTCTTTTTCATCAGAGTGGCAGGAGTCTTAGGAAATTTTTTTCATGTTGTCTGTGTTAAATTCCATACAGTTTACTTTCTAGAATTTTCTGACATTGCACTGCATATTTCCTTACTGTTACAGCACAATACTGGTTTATTTTTAATGTGAATCATGCCACCACCTCACCTTTCCATTGTCCCACAAACAGCTGTATGGAAATGAGAACAATATGGGGGATAAATGAGTAGCTGGAATGAAGGTGATGAAAGTGCATCTTAGTCTCTCCCTCTTTGTCTGGGTATGCAGTTTAGCCTTCTTGGGCCTAGAGTAGCTATTATTTAGTGTCTTTAAAAATCTGTGGATGGAATGTAGTGGCCTGCAGTATGCAGGGAATAGAATGTTCTAATTGTTCTTTCCAGATGTAAACCTCATGAGACTCCGCAGAGGTGACAGTTAATCTGCATCTTACCTTCTCCCTCAGGCTGTAAGTTGCTTTGTTGGAAAGGACAGTTTAAGGAGTTTCCTTCTCGTTCTGTTTTGGCCATTACTGCCCTCTTTGCTCTGACCTTACAATTTTTTTTTGTTGGCCTATACTGCTTTGTTGGCTGTAGGAGGGTGGGTGCAGGAGGCATTAAAGGAGTAGGGGGACATTTTTGATCTGTGGACAGTGTGAAGATGAGGCCTGAGTAGTTGTCCTTGGGAAAGGTTGGTGGTTCATATACACTCTGTTGCCACAAGAGTCCCAAAGAGGATTGAAGAGAGAGGCAAGATATATGATATCAGTTAAGTCTTTTCCCATGCTTACCCACCATCCTAAGGTGTTGGAGGGGATGCAGGTTGAGCTGGGAAAGGAAGAGAGAAATCTTGGGGTAAGAGGGAATAAATTCTAGTTTTGAACTGCTGGCCAGAGGGTAAAAATACAGAGCGGGCTGTTACGGCCCACATGTCTCTGTAACCATGAGGCAGGTTATAAAATTCCCTTTTCTGCCTCAGAATTGTGCTTTACAAGGTCAGGTTTAATTTACCATTTTCTAGTTCTTGCATTTGCAAAGAAGCTTTCTGCAATATATCTACAAAGCATAAGTGGGTAAGTTTCCCGATAGATTTAGATTGTATGTCTAAAAGTAGTGGATCTAAGAAATTGTGTAATCTGCCTTTCTGGATCTTGTGAACTCAGCATTTTGTTACAACCAGCCAATTTTTGCATTGCTTCAATCCCTTGGCCTATGGATCTGGCCACAGTAGGGACTGGACTGTATTTGGTACATCCTCTCTGAAGGGCTTGTGGCATGATAAGGAGTAGAACAGCTGCTTTGAGGAACAGGTTTCCTGTTTGAAAACAGTCACTGTAAGAGACAATTAGTTTGTCAAAGTAGATCAGTTTGAAAACGAGCAGTATGTCAGGCTTGATGGCTTAGGAAAGGAAGTTACTCATGTATCGGCAAGATCTGCCTGTTGTGTACAGGGAAATGGTGCTTAAGGAGATTTTCTTGGGTACCATCATATGTCAGAGAGAAGTTGAGAGTGTAATGAAAATTAACCCTTAGAAATAAGGATTGAATGGAGGGCTGATTGTAAAATGCAGCCAGGTGCAACACATTAATTGCTTCTAATTAATCTTAATGTAAAAACAGTACAGGAACCAGTTTTGATATTGTCTGTGTCATACGAAGGCACATTCTTCATGGTGAAGGTTGCAGTTATTGTCTGAATTTGATGGGTCCAAATTACTCTAAGTTTCTGTCCCAGTAATTATGCTTCATAACCTTGGAGTTGAGGATGGATTACAGAAAATGATAAACCTTCTCTCTATTTTTCACACTAAAATTTTATGATGAATTTTGAAGTTGTGAATCCAAAGTAGACCTCAGTTTCACTCTCCTTAATTTGCAATAAGTATCACTCTGTAGACCACAGAGTTATTGTTTTGAGAGTTAGACAAGCAGAGGAGGCTCAGTCACTGTGTGTACTGGTGGTGTGCATGGGGTGGTATTTATGTGCATTTACTGTTTATATTGAGCTGGAATGCCTGTATAACATATAAACACCTGTGCTGGTAATTAATAAAAAACAAGCAATTGCTTTAGTGTATAAAAGCTGAAAAGTGTGGAATAATTGTGAATTACCACAGTTTCAGTAGAAGGAAAGCTTCCAATATTTATTTCCTTCTTTACTTACCATTTGCTTTTCCTTATGGATTTCTCCAGCATGAAGTTTCCTGATGGTGAACATTTAGCATAGATGAATTAGTATTTTTGCCTGTATGCAAATGAATGAGTATTGAATAAAAGTTCAGATAGTTCCATATAAGGCAAAGTTTTGTGAAGAGATAAACTAGACTTTCCTCAGTTCTCTTGGGAAACACGAAAGTCAATCTGTTTTCTCAGTAGAATATATCTTGCATGGTATAGGGGGGCTGTAAGAAAATGGAAGAACATGTAAGAAATACATCTGCCACCTTGAAATGAACTTTTGTTGCTGACTTTTTGCAAATCACCTCTAGACAGTAGCCAGCTACCCTTCTTGCCTCTTGTCCTATTTCTCATCTTATAGGGCTACTAGTGTTATTTGTAAATGGGTTGCTGTAGCTTTAAAATACATTAGTATTATCACTGTTAAATACAGTTTTCTATGCCTACAAGGTATTAATCTGCTTAGGGTTCTGGTTCTCTGGCTGACAAAGTAAGTAACGTGCCATGGGATGGCAACTTCCTCAGTGTCAATCATACCTGAATAAAAAACACTGCAAGGTCTATATGAGCTTGTTTATAGTCAGTCTGACCTTGAGTTCTCACTTGAAAATACTTGACAGTGATGTGCTTTTATTTTTTTGTTTGTTTGTTTTTAATATCCGTGTCTAGTGGAGATACTTTTGTAGCTGAAATCCATTCTAACTTTCCATTGAACTACCTCTCACCACGTGCAGCAACCTCAGTAGCACCAGCCAAAAACCTGGGTTGTACTGGGCCTGATTTTCATTTACAGTAAGATCCTTACATCCTTTATCTAGCCTTTCTGGCTAGATAAAGAGCCTTCATATTATATATAGTATATAAATGACGTATAATGTTCACTTAAAACCTAGTATTAATAAATACAGTGATTTGCACAAGCATTAAGGATGTCATACACTGCCAGAACTCAATGTAAATGAGTTCTTGATATAAACAAGGATCAATCCCCTTCTCTCCTCTCCCTAATATATCCATTATGTTGGAGATATTTTGTGGTTTTGCTTAAAGAAGTGCATACACATTTTTTCATTTCCCTAAAAAATAGTTAAACTACCAAAGATGCAGGTGAGCATCTTTCCTTTTGTTTTCTATTTTCCTTATTCCACTGCACTTGAGGTATACAAATGATGCTGTGAGATAAAACTGAATTATACGGGCAGAAGAAGAAGGATCTGAAAGCAAGCTTTACTTCCCTGTGGAGCAGTGAGAGACTGACCTCATGTGGTATGAAACCAAAGTTGCCAGGGGAAGTACAAGAATAAAATTTAATAAACTGAGCATCTTTGAAAAATTAATTTTCCTCATGCATTTCTGATTTTTTTGGGGATGTTGTACTGCTTAAAAAATTTTTGTCCGGATAGTTTGTAGTCTGATTGCTAATAAGTTGACCAGTGTCCATATTCCCAAAGACATTTTTGTGTCCCAAAAGGGGTGCTCTAACAAGCTGACCCCAAGACAGCCGTCTATGAGCTGTGGCCCAATTATTCTTACTGCTGCCTGTACATGATTTTAATTGAAATGAGTAGGAGTTTCATGTGAGCAAGTAACTGAATAATCAGTCTTGGTTTCTAAGCCCTTTCTGGCACTTCCCCAGCAACATGCTCATTGTGCCTTCAGAGCCCTGCTCTGTAAAATGAAGACAGGGCTTAGGAAAATTATAAAGTGGCACTATGCAGAATAGGCAGGGTGTTCCTTGTCTGTATATGTTTTGCATGAATGAATAAGATTAATAGTGGAGACTTCTGAGTCAGTTCTGTTGGCCTGATTCATCAGTATATATGGAAGGATCTAAGTATACACATAACAAAAGGAGTCTCAGGTTTTTTTTAAAAGTCTCCTTAAACAGCACACATTTAGTTTCAAAGGATTTAGGGGATATTGTGACTAGAGACCCTCACAGGGGAAAAAAAAGCAAAAGGAAAGGTTAAAAAATCCTTAGGGAGATTCAGATGAACTTTAGAAACTCTGATCCCTATTCTGCAAAGACTTCTCTATATGCTTAATTGTATTGTATGTTTCTGTTCTTTATGTTGACCTAAATATCTGAAATAACAAAGGCCTTTAGTACTTTCTGCAAGTACTCTGAGTACATCTTCCAGGTGACAAACCTTCCATTTTCTTCTTTACAGATCCTCTTGGAACCAGGGGTGATACAGGACGTCCTAGCAGCTGGGAGTCATTTGCAGCTGCTGGAGCTTCTCAGTTTATGTTCTCACTATCTCATTGAGGTGAGGCTTTTTGGCCTGATCAGCTGTTTCTGTTTGGTACACTTTTGTTTCAAGCCTAATTGCAGTAGAAGACTATTAGTGCAATACCTGGTACACTGTAAATGTCAAGAACTGGATTTCAGGAGATGTAAATTTTGAGTGGAATTTGGGTTTCAGTTTATGGTAGATGCTTTATCCCTCCATCCATTTTGTCCATTTCATTCCTGAAAACAAGAATGGTCCACTGATTAATATCAGCACATGGGAATTAGATTCCCTCTTTTACCAGGGAATTTGCTTTCTTCTACCTCAGTGTACCACCAAATGTGAAGATATTTCCCTATTGGGATCATGAGTATTGTGACAAATTCAGATGTGTAATTCTGTGAATATTGATGTGTATTTCAGGGTACTACAACCTCTCACTGAAGGAAGAGGGCTTGTTATAATGGTACCTTATTCTCAACTGGCCTCATGCCCATAATGCCAATGTCTTTATAAAACAAAAAATTTGAGTTGCAGTAAAGTTTTTTTTTGGCTTGTGTAGGAAATGACTTATGATGATAGCAAGAACACGGCTTTGATGGGTATCTGTGAAATGCCTTCTAAAAATAAAATGGCAGTAGCAGTTCTACAGAGCTGTTTCCTGCTCTCGGTAACTTTTCAGTACCGTTTCTGAAATCGGATGTGTTAACTGCATCTGGGCAGCACTTGGGCACGAAGATGCACATCAGCACAGTGCTCTTAGTATGCACTTGCCTTCCAACAGCGTGACTGCCTTTGAACAGTTGGAGTGTGCTTGGCAGCATGCTGAGCTGCTGAGTACCAGGGGCATGCAGGATCTCGTGTTAAGAACTTCAGGATGTACTTGAAGGCTCTGTGTCTTACAGAGAAAGAATCTGTTCTCTGAGTGTTAGCCTTAGGAAACCCTTCAAAATGTATGTTCAGATAATAAGGAGGTATTAATTTGTGCATTATAAATTGATTAGAAAGTTAAAGGAGCTGTCAGAGTGCTGCAATTGGTATATTTTTTTTTTCAGGGATGCAAGGAGGAACTTAATTTTTCTGAGAAAGTGGAAATGGGTTGTGATGGGAGGGATGGTTGGTTTGAGAAATAAGAACTGTGAGATACCAAATAAGCCACAAAACCATTTGACCTACTAATGTCAGGCAGGCATGGGAAGGGGTTACTATAATGAGAAAGATATAAATCAACACTAGTAGGCATACTAACAACCAGTTAGTGTGAGTATGTCTGTGATGCTTATATGTGGCTCTTACTTTGTCAGAAATTGAACTAAAGAGACTATTACAACAAAGAACCTACAGAAAATATTAAAGAGTATGGAAAAGACTGAATATTGTGCTCATGAAGCAGGGATGTGAGAGGACTTAGGAAAAGAGCAGGTATATGCTCAACATAAATCCTTGTGCCAACTTTTTCTATCACCTGTGTTGAGTAGCCTCTAGTATTTTTAGCCCTTCCCTCAGCACCATCTTTAAACTTTTAATCCCAAGGCCATTGCAGGGGAGAGACAGACAACTACAGAGTTACCAGTGCTTTGAATCTTGTCCTTAATGTGCAAGCTATGGTCAATTATTTAGGAATAGATTGCTAATGAATTAAAAAATAAATCAACCCCAAAATCACACTAGCCCCATTATAGAACCCAACACTCTGGAGTTAGTAAACATTTCTTCCAAATTACTCTGTATTAACAGACCAGTAAAAATTCTCTGGACATGAGAGTCATAGAAACCTTTAGGCTGGAAAAGCTCTTTAAGATGAAGTCCAACTGTAAAAAGATTGCAAAAGATTCAGAGGTGTTTTAATTCCTCTCCTGCTAATGGTTTTTCCTGTTGCTCTCATGTCTTTAGATGCATTTTGTCTAATGTTTATTTGCATGTTTTTTCTGTTTCTACAACTTAGAGGATAACCATGTCTTTCATGAGTTACAGAAACCGCAACTCTGTGGCCTGCAGTTGCTGTAGGATGTGTGAAAGATGTGAAAAAGCACTGTTGTGTTCTGAGTAGTGTGCCAGGGTAGGACAACTGGAGCTACACTGTTGTGAAAATTAAGAGGAAGTGGGACCCAGTGTCCAGATTTATAGCAGTAGAGGGAGGGAATAAGGTAGTGGAAGAAGGGTAGGGGAAAAAAAGAGGAGAATATGTGTTGGAAGACAGAGAGCAGTGCTAGTTCTGTAAACTATTTTTGAATCAGGGTCTCATCATAAAAGTTTGGAATCTGCATGCACATCTGTGGGGTGGCTGTAGCTTGTATCATGTTGGGATTTAGGCTGTATTTTACAGTATTTTTCTTATGAAGTTCACCTCAGCAAGGCATATATGTAGACAGATTTGCAGTCTGAATAGATCCCAGTAAGAATTTACCTGTCTTGTTTGTTTTGTACAGTTGCAGTCCATGCAAGTAATCAGTCTTGAGTAGTTGCTGTAAGTCTTTTTAACAGAGGTCAACAAGATTAAGACCATGATATCTTTCAGGGTCCAAACTAATTATACCAAATATCTGTTTATGTTCTACATAGTATTGTGTGACTTCAAAAAATACCTTTTGCCTTATTTTAGTACTATCTGCAAATAAAATCCAGGTAGTTAAAGAAGGCTTCCTTAAAGCCACTTATCCTAGCTGCAGTTGGTAACTGGGGTGTCTTGTCACCACATGTGCTGTGATACAGATGCTGGAAGGGGAGTAGTGCTTGCCCTTTTTCTTCCTGATAAATGAGTATGCCAGAGTTCTTCATTTACAGTGCTACTGAATTACTTTCATGCTGTTTTGAGTTGTTGAAATATCATGAACTTAGCTTAGTTTAGCATAAATTCAGGAAATGCAGTGTGTGGGATCTAGCTGTCATTTATTGTGTAATGATGACACAGAGTTTTAACTTGTTAGGATTATCTTTAACTGTTTTGATTAGACCAAGCTTTTCCTGTATGAGTGCTGCTCTTATTGTTAGCACTTGTTCCAGCTCTTCTCTAGATATTCCAGGTCGTCAGTTTATTGGAACGGTCTTGAGCAGTTTCATCTTTTCTTGATACTTTTATCTGGGACCTGTAATAATTCCATGCATTTTGATAAGGAGGGTGTTTGTTGCTACAAATGCAATTGGCATTGCCCATTCAAGTATAGGTTTCCAGGCACATTGGTAGTCTGTGAGTTTCCAAAGAATACTGTACTGATCTGATTCAGCTAAGATGGTTGCTGAAGTGTCTGATTATCAAGAATTATTTGTAGTGGTCTGGGGACAGAGTAATTTCCAGCCAATGCTGACTTTTATATTGACTGGTCTTTAAGGAATTTCCTCTTGGTTGCCTCAGAATAAACAAAATGTTATTTTGACTATGATAGATCTTCTTTCTTATTGACTAAACAGCTTAGAGGTCTTGAATTTGTAGATGAATCTCAAGAATATATCTGTAACAAATTGTTTAAATTGCATTTATGGCAATTTTTTAAAGAGTTCTCAATCAAAGGAAAGACAGGAAAAAGAAGAGGAACGTTTTCTCCCCACCCTCAATTAGGTAACGCAATGGACATTTCTGACAACACTGCTAGTTTATTAAATGCATTTTATCATCTATAAACTTCTCATTATCAAATGTTTTGATAATGTTCTCATTATCAAAATTGTAGCATCTAATGTTGATTCAATATTTTAATTTGAAAACTCATGCTCATTTGAGATTGATAATTTACTAGTTTTTATTTTAAAACAGTAGTAAATAATCTTTTCTTTATTTGCTAACAAGAAATGCCCAAGTATGCCTTACTTTAGGTCTTAATTCCAGCTTTGTGTTGTGCAGACTTCTCTTTTATCAGCATTGTCATATCCTGAATTATGATTATTCCACAACCTCTGCTGCTTGGGGGTTTTGTTTCCATCTTCATTTGTAGAGGGGGACTCTTCTGAAGCATGCTGATGTATTTTATTTGAGATACATACATATTCATGAATCTCTCATGTCATCTGCATAATTCTCAGGTACATTAAACATTGAAACAAGGCTTGTAAGCACGCACATCTGTCTCAGGCTGAGCAAACGGTAAGGCAATGCGATTTTTCTTAACTGCTACAGAGGTGTGGGAGAGCTAAAGACTTGAACTTTGTGTCTTCAGTGGCACTGAGGTCTGTGGTCACTCACACAGCATTTGCTTGCAGCGTGCACATCCAATTCTTTTAGATTCTTGTTTCCCAAGTTCCTCCTCCAGGTCAGATTGATTGTCAGTTTGGGGTGAGGTTTTTCAAAGGAGGCTAATGCAGAGAGCTGCAGCCAATAGGCAAACTTCGAAATATAACGGGAATGGGTTATCTGAATATCTTCTTTCCCTTTTAAAAGTGGACCATATCTGTCATATGACATTGGAGAAAGCAAGAGATAGCTAATTAAAGGCATTAAAAGTGATGGACATCTGAGACTGGACTTTTTAAGTAGAACTGTAGAGAACATGGTATTAGATAGTATGCTTGTGATGACCTATTTTGCCCTTTAAAGCTTTTGAGTGTTTTTCTGGAAGACAGATGACAACTTTATTCTTACGCAAGAGCATAAATGTGTTAAAACATTTATTCAGAACATAAAAATGTTTGTTTCATATGTATATATGAGTTACATAACTGGTTGTAGATCTAAGAAGTTTTGTCTTTCCTCAGCTGTTTGTGTATTCAGTACCAGAGAGCCACAAACTGCAAATTATTTCAACAATCAAAGAGTCTTAATAAGGAGGGAATGCTATTGAGAATAAAAGTTTTTAATGGAATTTCCTTCTACTGATCAACATAAGCTTAGTATTGTGTGGGTAGTAATTGGTTTTTAAACCAGAGGTTGATTTCCACTGGTATTCAGGGATCTGGGATATTGGACTGTCCATAATTGAAATCTTAAAGCTAAGTGATTTTTCTGTGTATTCTGAAGTACAATTTTTTTTTTCAGTGGAGTTCTAGGTACATCCTGAGTTACGTTCAAGGTACAAGGGTGATAGCTGTGAGTGAGGGGTTCAGAAGCTGCAGAATGGTCCAAAGCAAAGCACTCAGTTCTGAGAGGCAGGATGTGGTATGACCATTAGATAACATATATCCCTTTAATTTTATGCTGCCTGATCAGGCACTTTTTGTGAAGAACAAATTAAGTTTACACACTGGACAGAGTCTGGGATATCATTTATGTTATGTTTATTGGTGAGATAGTGGCATCGTTTCAGTACAGACTTATGTGAAGTGACTGTCCTTGTACTTAATGCTGGAAATGATTTCTTATTCTCAGAGTTTCTGCGAGGAGCAGGTATAGTAGACATGAGCAGTGATGATCCCGATTGCCACTGAAGTTACTCTGACTTGTAAAAAACTGTTCTTGGGATCCTAAATGTTTTTGTGTCAAGTGAACTTGAAAATTTGATGCTGATTTCCCCATTAGTTTTAAGTGCATTAGGTTCCCTGCTAAATGGTAAATGTACCATATTACTTTTTGGAAACTTCATTACATTAAATGGAACTCTGCTACAGGTGTATCTGCTGGCTTGCTACTGATGTCAGTCATACCATCTTTAAAGAGAGCTAATTTAAGCTAAAAAAAAAAGGGCATTTTAGGTGAGTGATTAAAATAAGCCTGAACACAACATTATACAACAGCAGTCAACTGGAATTTTCTTGGAACTGCCTCTGTACTGCCCTGCTCTGGATTCTTGTATACAAAAGCAGGCAGTGAGCAGGATCAGACGTGGAATACAAAAATAAGATTAATCAATTCACAAATTATAAAATAAGGCCTCCTGTGATAATTCATGGTAATAATTGAAACAGGCAAATTGTCTTGGGTAGGGGCATTTGATTTTTAAACTTCTACTGTGATGGTCAATTTAGGCTTATAAAACAAAGTTTTTTCATGGTGTACAAATGCCTAATGATCTGAATATTTTCTCCTTCTAATTTTAAACTATTTGAATGTGTTGTGGATTGAAATATGTTACTGTTTTTAAATGGAAGAAGCCACAAATGAATTTGCATGTGGAATTAAAAGGAGGAGTGTGCATGGTTTATATATGTGGGTAGGCCAGAGCTTCAAAGCTATTTATCTTTCTTAAACCCAGCGTCTCCATTTGGAATGGTGCCAATAACAATCCCAACTTTCACTAAGATACACTCCTTCAGAGATGAATTAATTCATACACCAGAGATTGAGAGCATCACCTTTGTATTGCTAGAAGCCCCAGATCAGGTGGGATTTTAGCTCCTGGGTTTTTCATATAGAGCGAATTAAACTGCTGGAAAGAAAATCCAAAGGTCATCTAGCAACCAAGGCTTGCTTTTTTTAACTAATACTGAGTTTTTAATCTAAGTACATGCATGCACACTCTGCACACTCCCCTCAATGCCCCAAAATTAGTCACCACCAGCAAACTTAAATCTACCAGCTTTATCCTGTGGTGAAGTAACCTTCCCATGCTAAGAATACAAAGTAGACAAAAATAATGTTGTCTTGCATTTTCTGGTTTTAAGTGTTACACAACCAGTTGTTGCTGTGCTAGCCTGCTATTTTTTGAAGGAGCAAATTTTGTCAGCTGTTGTCATTGAGCTATTGGCAGTCATTAGAAAAGTTCTTGGACAAAACTCAGAAATACCTTTGGGAATTTTTCTCTGCTATCTCTTTAATATACTGATACATTACAGAGATAATGATCTATATATGTGAAATGTGAATGCACTAGTGAGGATTCCAACTGAAAATGGGACTCAGGAAAAAAATGATGGTGTTTTTCTCCATTTTTCGGTTGTGTCAGTGAGGAAAGTGAAAATACTCCAAAGTGACAATACCCAGTCACTTTGAATCCCATTCTTACTGCAGTCCACTTGCTGCTATTTATCTGCAATATGAAATGAATCTGATGATGGATGTGTAAAAAAATGGTGCTGCAACATCTAGGTTAACTATTGCTGGCAAGATCAAAGCTCCCAAGCTGTCTAGGTAGTTGTATGGATACACATTTCCAGTCCTCTGCAGTGAAGTTACAGGAGAGGTCACAATTTGGGAAGAGGCAGTTGTGCTGTACCTGCCATCTCTTTGCAGATTTTGTCAGGAAGGGAGAGCAGCTTTGGCATGTGTTTTAAATAGGAACAGAGAAACTACATTGCTTCGTGGTTTCCCTCCCTGCCCTTCTCATGTTCTGGCCAGTGTAGCCTCTTTAGATGACCTTTCTGTCCACCAGTCCCTGGAAGATTACTGCTTCTGGAATCTTTCCAGTATTTTTATAAAGTTGTAAATGGGCTGATGAATGACATAATGCTTAGTGTAAAAAATTCTTCTTTGGTTTTATTACCATCTGATCAATACTAATGTTTTATGTTCTTCCTGTCCCTCCCAGTGTATTTAGCTTTAAATTCTCCTTACAAGTTGATGCAGTTTGGATGCATGAGCCCCCAGAATGGAAGTATTTTTAACTGGGTAGTGCAGCTGTCCTTATCTGCTGGTGTTCTCAGCGACATGCCCACTTAGAAGTCTGGAAGGAAAATTTTGTTTATTGCAAGAGATGACACCCAGAAGGCAGAATGCCTGAACTGGACTTGAAATGAGGCAGTCGGACCCCTTCCTCCCCGGGCCTGGGCAGCAGGTGGCAGTGTGAGTCCGTAACAGCTTGAGCAGAGAAATTCAAGCTAAAATCAGAAAAAATGAAAAGAAAAATTATTTATTTTTACTCTGTATTAGTCTTCTGACCTAATCAGTAAAAAAGTCATTATTCACACAACACTGGGCAATATGCATTGTAATTTTTAACAAATAATAGGAAACTGTTAATGTTTTCACAGGAAATACAGTTCTGTCTTGTGCAGCAATGGTCATTTATCACTGCACTTTGTGAAATCACTCATTTGTTCTAATTTGAATGTAAATGACTCTAAGGTTTTACAAATAAGGTGACAGACTCACATAAATGTAATTGCAGGGTTCATCTCTCTCTTTTTATATATCACTCATTAAGTTATGAATTAAATACATCGTATTAAACCAGGGGCATGTCCAATGATGATATTGTAATGGCAAATTACTCTATGCTATTAGAGGTGTATTTTTTATTCATGGACATTAATTTGTCATTAAGCGGCATTAGTTTAGCACTTTTATGTGTAAGACGTGACCTGAAAGAGGAGACTTACAGCTCTAATGTGAAAGAACAGGAATATAGGCACCAGACACTGAGAGGGGTTTTTACCTCCTGTGAAAAAGCAGAGGGAACTTTTACTTAAATTTTCTTTGATCTAAAGCACTTTTAGTTGTGTTAAGCCATTTTAGCAAAGGTATTTCTGAAACAAGAAAATGCTTTATTATAAAGTATTTGCAATATGGGAAAAGCCAGAGTGCTAAGTACGAAATGGTGACTATAAATCATTTGTAACCTATGAACCTGAAGAGAACAGTGGGCTTGAAGTGAGTTACAATCTGATTTTATCTCAGAAGTATCACTGTGGTAGAGAGTTAATAGTTCCATCTTTTTTTTCCTCTATACTGGCTTACCCAAAACAGAGCTGATTTTTTTCATTCTTCATTATGAAGTAAATATCTTTTACCTCTTGTCTACTTTGTATTTTTAGATAAATTATTATTATTTTCACAGGGGTCAATTTCAAATTCTAAATGCAGTAGCAAAACCTTTCTTAAGAAAATGAATGAGAAAATGTATTACTTGATGGAATTTCAGAGGCAACTTAGCAGCTGAAGTATTTAAACTAAGGAAAATAGTGAATGACTCAGTTTTCTCTATCTTTAAAAAATGTCAAAAAAGACCTTGTAAATTTTATTGTATTTTTTCTGTCAGTTTAATAGAAGAGACTTTCAAAACCTTGTTTATTTTATGGTGAAGATGGACTGAAGCAATGAGGATCCAAGTTATACATTCTCCAGTTATGCAGTATTTGCATTTTAGTCTTTTTGGTAGACCATCTCTCATTAAAGGCAAAAGAAATCCGGACTTGATACAAACCTGTGTATTTGGCAGTTGATGCCCTGCCCCATCATTTTTTATGTTTTTCTGATGGCTTAATCATTACTGTTTGATCCATCTACCTGAACTGCTTACGACATACTCAACTAGTTGTGCTAGTTAAGAAGAGAGATTTGTTAGGAAAATTGCCAAAGCCCAAGTTATACATAAGTAGTTTCAAAAATGGAAGTACTCCAGATTATAATCTCTTTTTAACTACTGTTAAATACTATTTCAGTACTTAATAGAGAGACATTTTTTGCTAAACCATTTATGTTTATAGGGGGACCACAAAGAAAGAAACAAGTTCCGTGTCACACTAGTGATGTTCTCCAGTAGATCTCTTAGCAGCAGTAAATGAAGCAGCATTTTAGCACATGACATCATTTATGGTATTTTGTTTGCACAACTGCATGAGTAGAATTTGTATTTTGCTTCAGAAGAGTGTTGTAGACTAACTCTATTTAGAAGAAAGACACACTTTCTGTCCAGGGTATTGAATAGGCCTTGAACCTAGAATGAATATAAATGTGTACATGCTGTGATGACTTACTGAATCTTCAGCCAATATGTAATCAGAGCTTTGAAAGTTATAAATTGTCCTCATTCACCTCACTAATTCTAAAAATTAAAGGTCCAAGTCTAAAGATTAGTGGCATCAACAACTTTATTAACCATCAATAATGTCCTGCAAGTGTGTTATTTCAAACATGAAAAATACGAGAAATGTCTGTAACTTAATTTGCCCATTTTCTTGTGTGATGTATTCAAAACATCTGTTTATTAATTTGAAGGAAGTTGTTGCTAAATTTCCCATCTGTTTAAACACAGTTTTACAACATTTGTGGTTTCTATCACAGAGTGTGTCTAGCTGTATAGGCAGCATTGAATCTTAAACCAGGACTTTTATTTACAGTTCAGTACAAACTGAACTGGGAACACGTGGAAGTACTTCCACGGTAATTTTTATGGGTGCTATTGTGTCCTCTGGGTTAGAGAGGTAGTGATATTTTGGTTGAACTTGTCTTGTAAACACTTTGACCTTTGGTGTGAAAGTTTTCAAAGCTTTACAATGGAGGTTTTTTTCTAAATTCCATTTCAGTGTTTTCTCCTTGTTTATTGCATGCGGTATCTATTCTAATTATATATGTAAAGGGCCTTGAATTTCCATAGCATCTCAGCACACCTGGTTATCATGGGAAAGTATTGTATGTTCAGGTATGTTCAGTAGCCAGCAGTCACTGGGATTGGAATTCCAGCTGACTTGAGGTGGCATGTTGTGGACATGATGCCTGCCTCTCAGTATTTTTACTCATATTTTCAGCATTACCCTCTTAATGGGGAACTGAAGTATGTAGGAAGTATATGTATGCAATGGCGATGTCCAGAACCCCTGAGACTGCTATTGAAAGTTTATTGTAACCAAACACTTGAAATTATTTCACTACTCTAGGTACTATTGTGAGTCTTAACTTCCATTGAATTCCTAATCAAGTTCTGGACTCACACAGCACCATTCAGCCCTGGAACAAAACTTGAACAGGTTAAAGAACTTCTTGAAAAGGAGCAAAACAAGTAGCAAAAAGGATCAGTGTGTGCATGGTGAATATTTTGAGGTGGGGGTAAACAAACAATATTAGGCATATGTAACCTTTTATAAGCTCTTTGTAGGGTTTTGCTTTTAAGTGTGGTTGAAGTCTTTGAAATTTGAGTGTTTCAGCAACATTTCTTACTGACATTTGTATTTGAAAAGGACTGACTTTATAACACTGCATGGAATAATTATTGGCTAAAAACTTTTTCGGTAAGCTGTAGATAATTTTAAAAAGCAGTGACTGTTCTGCAGAAGTACATTCTCTTTGAAGCAACTGAGCTATGTCCCATCTTTAAATGCCTTTCCAATGTTCTGCAGAAGAGTGTCACAGGTTGGGTGAGGTTGGAAGGTACCACAATGGGTTGTCTGGTCCAGCCTCCCTGGTCAAGCATGGACACCCTAGAGCACATGGCACAGGATTGTGCCCAGATGGTTCTTGAATATTTCCAGTGAGGGAGACTCTGCAACCTCTCTAAGCAACCTGTTCCAGTGCTCAGTCACCTGTACAGTAAAGTTCTTCCTCATATTCAGGTGGAACTTCCTGTGCATCAGTTTGTGTCTATTGCCTCTTTTCCTATTGCTTGGCACCACCAGGAAGAGCCTGGCTTCATCCTCTTGGCACCATCCCTTCATGTATATTGTTGAGGTCCCCTCTCAATCATCTCTTCTTGAGAATGAACAGGCCCAGTTCCCTCAGCCTTTCCTCATAACAGAGATTCTTCAGGCCCGTAGACATCTCTGTAGCCTTTTTCTGGACCCACTCCAGAGTTCCACATCTCTCTAATACTGAGGAGCCCAGAACTGGTCACAGTTCTGCAGGTGTGGCCTCATGAGGGCTGAGTAGAGGGGTAGGATCACCTCTCAATCTGCTGGAAATGCTCTTCCTAATGTACCCCAGGACCCCTTTTTGGCCACCAGGACACACTGCTGGCTCATGGACAGCTTGCAGTCCACCAGGTCTCCCATGTCCTTCTCCACAGTGTTGCTTCGCTTGATTCTATTGTGTTTCAAGGGAAATGCTAGAGAGGTGCCTTTCAAACTCTTCAGGACTGAGGTCCTGGAAATGATCTGTAGTTGTGAATACTTAGAAACTGGGCCTACAGTGATCTATTCAGCTTTTAAAGGTGGTATCTTTAGGGTGAAATCATGAAGTCAGTGAGAATTTCACCATTTGGTTGTCTTAAATATTTGGTGCATTGATTAAATGTTTTTCTCTTCTCTTTCTGTGGATAAAAAAGGCTTTATGCTAAAGCAAGGGATTCTGACAGTAAGCTGTTTGAGACCTGGGAGTGAGGGCAGAAAAGAAATTTTTTATTCTTGGTAAGAACTGCTAGAATCACATGAACAAGAGTCATCATGATCTTTGAAGGCTTGTACATTCCTTCTGGTGCTTGGCACCTTTCAGCAGTGTGAACATTCACATGTATTAGCTTTGGGGGACCTGTGGCTTTTTTGGCACTACTGAAGGTCAGATGTAGGAAATGTCAAACTGCATGTTGAGTCAAGGCCCATTTTTTGCATTTGGCCTTCACCCTTTCCAGGTTTTCTAGTTTTGAAAGTCAGACTTATAATTTCTGACTGAAAGAATGATAGTCAGTAATGCTTAAAATATGCTTAGCCTGGGGGAAAAAAAGGAGGCTCAGGGAAGACCTTATCACTCTCTACAACTCCCTGAAAGGAGGCTGTAGCCTGCTGGGGGGTCTGTCTCTGCTCGCGGGCAACCAGCAGCAGGACAAGAGGACTCAGTCTTAAGCTGTGCTGGGGGAGGTTTAGGCAGAACATTAGGAAAAAATGCTTCATGTAAAGAGTGATTTGCTGTTGGAATGGGCTGCCCAGGGAGGTGGTGGAGTCATTGTCCCTAGAAGTGTTTATAAAAAGACTGGATGTGGCACTTAGTGCCTTGATCTAGTTGACAAAGTGGTGTTATTTCATAGGTTGGACTTGATGATCTCAAAGGTCTTTTTCAACCTAGTTAATGCTGTGATTCTGTGAATACAAGCAAACTCCTCTTGATCCTCACATGTATTATTTTTTTTTCAATTCTGTGGTTCTTCCAGATTTTTTTCATTCTTTACTTTTCTGCCCATTTATGGCCTACCACTATCCCTTTTAATACTGTTTACCTCCTGAAATCAGTTCTGATTATTACATAGTAAACCTAGTAACACAGCTCCTAGTTGTGGGAAAAAGAGATGTTCTTTTCACTGCATAAATCTGGGGAAAGAGAGTTGTAGAGAGTTTTATTCTACTGGGGTGTAATGCTTGTACAATACATGTTGCAGACATTTTGCTGGTTTTTGAGCTGAGGTCAGGTATTGCAGAAGCATAGAGATACCTGAACAAATAAGTTTTCCAAATAAAATGGAAATGTTGCCTTTTTATCATTCAGATACTTACATTCAGGTTCTTTTAACTGCTGAGTACTCTCATATCTTCCTGCAGCTGCAACAAGACTCCTGCTTTTGAGAGGAATGAGAAACCATTTTAACCCCAGAGGTCAAATTGCACAAATATTTCCTTCTTTACCTGAACAGACAGTTGCCAAAAAAACTTGTTTTATTGCAGTAATTTTTTTTTTTTAAATGCAGAGCTGCAAAATGTACATAATCCCATGAAGCCAATGCAAACAATCCTGTACTTTCTAGTTCCTTGTCCAGGGTAGCTCTGATCCTACATTCACGCACCAGAAGCTATTTTCTGAAAATTTAGTCAGAGCTTTTTTCTTTCATATAGTCTCTCCATGTTATAAATATCTTTGCTGAAGATCAAATCCTTCAGGAGTCTTTCTTTAAAAAACTGAGCTGAGCACCTGAAATCCTGCAAGGTTGGTTTTCCAACCTGTAGTATTTAAGTATCCTTAAAGTTTGGACTTCAGAACTGGGACCAATAATTGAAGAGTAGCTTTAAAATGTAATGTTGAAGCAGCAAGAGGGTTTGTTTCTTTCATTGGGCAGTACTACATGTGCATTTTATGACATGAGCTTATTTTTTTTTGCCGCAGCACTGCTCCGAGAACTGATGTTGCTATTTATCACTGCTTCTTAGTGCCTCCTGATGGCTTGTCGGTGTTGTTCCAAATAGAGACTGGTATATTTTCTATATTATGTTAATAGTTCACAGATAGATAGCGATGTAGATATAGCCACAATTTTTTTTCTTTTTTTTCTTTTTTTTTTAATTACTTAACCAGGAAAGCCTGACAATACTCATGCTGTCCTAGCAGAGTCTTCTGCAGAATCTGTGGACAAAACTTACTCTACTTCAGTTAAACTGTTAACAGTATTGGATCAAAATTGATTCCTTGAGGACTTTGTTGGAAAAAGTTGCACTGCTTTATAAGTTACCATTATCGACTTCATTTTGAGATTGAACAAATTTTTCATTAAGCAAATCTTTGATCTGCCTGAGATGCATCCTACTAAAAGTGTGTGATATATGAAATTTATGAAACATAACACACAAATTTCTATAATTCTCCTTGTGTTAAGCTTGTCCCATTTTATGCTGTTAATATTTTTGGGAACTTGGAAAACGGAGCTCTCCCGAGGTTTCAAAAAAATAACGTTCCCCTACTTATGCCTTAATCCTTTCCTGCAAGTCAAATGTTAATAGATAGCTTAGGTGATGTGATTCTTATAATGCAGTAGGAAGTACTGATTTCAAATTGTGACTGTTTCTGCTTTGCCTATCAAAGTTATGCTCATTATTGAGTTACCCTGCACTGGATTCCACCTTTCTGTATATGCAGTATCACATACTACCTTAAAATTCTACAGAAGTTTCATTGCTTTGGGTTGTTCCGCAAATATCTCTGAGACTTGAATTTATCTGTGTTAAATAACCAGTTGTCCCACATATTTTAGACAACTTGTTTCATTCTCTGGTGTTATTAGATGACCAGCTCACTACAGATACCCTTTTCCAAATGTAAATTTTTACACGTGTCTGTTAGCTTTGTAATCCTTAAATATTTGGTGACAGGCTGTTGCCTGAAATAGGTTTTTAAGAAAGGTGGCCCCTTGCTGGGCTAAATACAGAGCACATGTATACATCAATGAAATGTTCCAGAAATAAAATGTCATAATAGGATTATGAAACCATTGTTTAAATCATATTACATATTCTTTGTACATTAACATCCTTCTCCTTATTTAGAGTGTTAACATCAGTATATTCAGATAATTCTGAATATGCTTCCTGTTTGTTATTTAGCGGAATGTCTTGAGTTGTGAATGTTGCCTTCCTTTTTTTAGTTAGTGACTATGATGCTTTTTATCAGTCTTCATCATTTTTCATTTACATGTATGCAGAGTAGTTGGAGGAACTATCACTCAGCCTCCTCGAGAAGCCATGTCTTCTCTGAATTGTGATTCTAAATCTCCTGCTATATTCCAATACTGTTTGCCTCTTGTAATCTCTGGGATTCTTGTCTGGATCTACTCTCTTGTTCTGTGGTCTGGAGTTTTTTCATGACGTGGCCTCACCAGTGCTGAGTACAGAGGGACAATCACTGCTCTGGTCCTGCTGGCCACACTATTCTTTATACAAGCCAGGATGCCATTGGCCTTCTTGGCCACCTGAGCACAGGGCTGGCTGATGTTCCGCTGCTGTCCACCAGCCTCCTTTTCCACTGGGCAGTTTTGCAGCTACTCTGCCCCCAGCCTGTAGTGCTGCAGGGGGTTGTTGTGGCCAAAGTGCAGGCCCCAGCACTAGGTCTTGTTGAATCTCATACTGTTGGCCTCAGCCCATTGATCCAGACATAATTTGAAACAAGTCTTAAAAAAAATCATTGAAATAATTTTCCCCCCAGTAACTGGTATGGAACAGGACAATTACAAGATCTGTTACTGTACTAGTTTGAAAACAAACCAGTGGGAGGCACCAAGTCAGAATAACAATTTAATAGGGAAATTAAAAAAAAGGCAAAGGGAGAAAACACTGGTTCAAACTGACAGAGTCAGGATACAACCTGACACCCTGTTAGTCAGGGTGGCGGTCACAGTCCGATAAGATGGTGGCTGCACTCCTCCTGAAGTGGTGGGTGTGGGTTCGTTTGAAGAAAAAAGGGTCTGCTCTTCCTCAGAAGGTCCAGTGGTGGCTATGTAGCTCCTGTTCTCTGGGAATCCCATGGAAAGGGTGTCTGTGGTGTTCAGAGTCTCAGATTATGTCCAGGATGGAATGCTTGGCTCCTCCCTCTGGGTGGAGCATCTCACAATGGGGTAATGAGTCATGAGGCCAAGTGTTGATTAGGCTCATTAACAGAAGATAGTCCGGAGGGAGTTCTCTCTGAGTCAGGCGGCAGGACAATGATGGGCCATTAACAGAAAGATGGTCTGGGGGGAGGAGGCAAGGAAAACACTGCCCCACCTGGTTTCAGCTCATGAGGGTGGTTACAGAATACACTGCAACCCAGGACAGTTACTCAAATATAGAAAGAAATTAAAGAAGTGATTGGAAAATAGTTTCTGAGTATAGTTTCTCAATAGAAACTATTGCATCATAATTCCCATTTGTAATATGTCATATTATTTCTGTCTTGCCTGGCAGACTGAGTGGCTGGTGCTGTGTCTCACTTGAGGACCAAGTTTACAGAGAATTTTCATGTATTAAATCATATGATGACTTTGAGCTACTAATGTGATGGCAGCAAGAAAAAGGCAGTTTTACTTTTAAGATATTTCATACAAAGTAATTTCTAGACCTAAGAAAGTATTAATGCTACTTTACAAGGTATTGCTGAAAAATTGGGAGTACTGGGAAGAGTTTGTCCATGCAGAAGAATAAGTGAAATCAAAACTGTGAAGTGTAGAAAAGGTCAGCTAAGATGATCGGGAATGCCTGTTTTACACGAGAAGATTAAAAGAGTCTGCCTTGTTTAGTCTAGCAAAATGAGGGCTGAGGAGGAATATCATTGCTTTCTGTAAATATATCAAGGGAGTAAATACTGAGGGAGGGGGGAGCAGGGAGTGAAACATTGTGCTGTTAAATCTAAAAGATAATGTTGGTACAGAAGCAAATGCATATAAACTGTCTGAGTAAATTAAACTAGAAATTAGGAGATGGAGTCTCAAAATCAGCTGATCCTTCTTGTAATAGTAGTTGGGAACAAAATGGATCTTTCTTAATTTATGATAAAGGTGCCTTGATGAGCTTGTGGTATAGTAGAGGAATAGACCTCCACTTCTATGTTCTCATGGCCTTAAACTGTTATTACTCCTGTATTCTCATGGCCTTAGGCGGTTATAGGAGCATGTAACAAAAAAAACCCCAAAAAAGAATAGTATTATACAGTCCTATTTTTCTTCTTCTGGTTTGTAATTATTTATTTTAACTACTACTCCTGTAAGGTTTGGGTTTCTAAGGGACAATTCTTGCTCTTTCTGGGTTTGTCAATATTAGCAACAAAAACAAAAAAAGAGAACACTTACCATAAAAAATTACTGGTTGTTGATGCATTAGGCAAGTAATTTTCAGCTTTCCACTTACACTGTAGTAAATCCACAGGGCTAGCAAAACTATAAAATGATAAATCATCTGCAGAGGCTGTATTCTGTGATTTCTGCTGGAGTAAAGAGTATATGAATGTGTATGAGACATGTTATTCCTCACAACATGTTTGAAGAAAAGGCAAGCTCCCATAGTTGGCAAAAACAGTAAATCTTGATAAATCTCATCAAATCTCTGCTTTGTGTTTCTACTGTCTGAAATGGTATAAAAGTGCCGGGTGAAGGATTAGAAGATCTCCATGTTCCTTCATCCCTGTACTTTTTTTTGTTAAATAGCATTGATTACTACAGTTATCTTGCCAGGAGTAGCTGGTGAGATGTGAAGCTTTTCATTTGGGGAGTTTCTGTGCCAGGGACACTTAAAATAGTTTTAAAAATTCCTATAGCAGCATCCGTTAACCAAGGGAATGCAGCTACTGAAACCTCTGCAGAACCTGACCTGTAGTTGTTCCACTGGTACTGATGCCTTTTCCTGGTCTTAAAATCAAGAGTCAAACAAGGTTAGAAGGGAAAAAGGGATTTTACCTTGGTATTTATTTTAAGGATCCTTAGGTGCACCACGTCCAGGTGGATTGCACCGAAATGCACACCACAGTACACACCCACTATAGATTGGACCTATAGATTATAGGTCCTACCAGTGAGTTTATCTATCAAACAGTCCCCAATGAGAGGCTCGAATGAGCCCCCCTCCCCAAGGAGACTTCCCCTGAATGGTTCTATCTTAGTTTGCAAAATGTGTTCTGGAGAGGACCTTGGGATTTGGGGCACACTAACCCCTACCTACGAAGCTTCTAAAATGTTTAGTCTCCTAGCTGAATAAACAAGTCCAAGAATGTAGGCAAAAAGCACTAAGAATACAGAAGTTGTAAGAAGGTATAACAGGGGTATAAAAGAAAAGGCAAAAAATGATCATGGCATCAGTACCATGAAAATTTAACTGTGTAGTCTTAATGTTTCATTATTTTATTTCTTTCTGTGATATATGTAATTGTGTATGCAGATTATAAAAGGTATGTATAATCAGGGTCACCTGAAATATTTAATTGGATTGCCAGTTGAAGATATTTGTACTATTTAATAAAGTAGATCGATCTGACTGGGTTTCAGGAAAATGTTTGCTTATTGTTAGTTTTACACATGTCATGTTTCACTTTCTTTTTTTGAAGACTGCACATTTGTGTCATCACATGAGCAATCTGAGAATGTCATGTCTTTCCTCTGTGCTTGTGAAGCTCACAGGCCTCCTCTGTGTCTTCAAAGAGAATTCTCACTAGCACCAGCCAGCAGAATTAAACCTGAAAACTGAGCAGATACAGAGAAACAATAAGTGAGAAGGGAAATGAATTCTCATAGGGTAGAGGGAAAATAATAGGCTGAAATGTTTTGATATTGTTGGTCTTTTACTTGGCTCTAGACCTACTTTGAAATTGCAGCAAGGATGCAAATTAACTTTTCATGCTTAAAGGAGAAAACGAAAGCAAGAGTTACAGAAAGTGTTGAGAAAGCAGTGATCTATCAGAAAAATTAATTGTATAAAATGAGTCACTTAGAAAGCCATCTTTTACTTTGTCTATAAACACATCTGCAGTCTGCACTTAACTCATAATAAGTGTAATCAGTTCTATACATTGAAAAATTCTGAGCCAGCTGTTCCACTGTGACCAGGCTTCAGCAAAATGGTTTTCATGGTTCAACTGGATGACTTTGGTGTTTAACAGAGGCAAATTTCAAATAAGATCTAAAATACACTTTTTCTGCTTATGCTTATTATGAAACGTTTATGTCTGTTGCTGTGCTGTTGAGTGTGTGTGATCTGTTAGTTCTTAAATGTGTGAGGTTTTGCAGAACTAAAACCTTTGATATAGAAGGAAACAACTAGAACCAGCAGAAATGGATTTCTTTTATCTTAAAATTGTGTTGATCCCTTTTGTTGTCAGGTAAGTATATTTTTGTCACTACAGGTTTTCATTTCGTTACTATCCCTTACCTATTTAGAGTCCATCTTTGCTGTAATTTTTGTCAAGGTTCTCTTCTGAGTGGTGCAGCTGGTTCATAGTATTTAATGTGGCAGAGAACCTGGAGGACATAGGGTCAAGACCCTGTTGTATTAGGTGCTGCTTATGGATTTTGAATAACCTTGTCCCTGTCTCAGAGACCTCACACTTGGGTTTGGGGTTTTTTTTTTTTTTGCTTTAAAGAGGCTGAACCCCTTTTAGAAAAAGGGGAAATAGTGTCACCATGCAACTCTTCTCTGCTACAGCTAGTCATTTAATACCTTGATTTATGACAGTGTTGTAATCTAAATAGGAAGCAGGTGGAGTTACAACTGGGTACGGTATTTTGGATATTAATGGCTTGGCTTGGCAGTGGAATTCTAAAGCTGTATATACTTTTTCTGTTTTAATTATGCATTCATTAAAAGCTTTTATACCCAACAGAATAAAGTAAATATTGTTTGATCTCCGTAGTGTGCTCCCAGACTGTAGATTTGCACAGCAGGGTCTTGATAATCTGAATAAATTGTATTTCCCCGAGGAGTTTATCTTTCAAATAAGGTCATAAAGAAATGCATTCTTTCCCCTTAGTTCTCCTTGTGCTTTTTCTGCTATTTATAACACGGAGCACAGGAATAGAGGTATATTGTAGTCTGCTGTGTACTTGGTTATGATTAACTCTAATTTATCAATCTGTTACATCCTTTTCTGTGGCTTGTGCAAGGCAATTATTCTTTAAAGTACAAATGAATAAAGATGGTTTTGGAAGCAATTTAAACACAATGTTTATATCTATTTTTCCTGTTTGACAATTTATCATATCTCTATATTAAAATACACCTATGTATCAAAATATGCACAGTCATATAATTTGTTTTGAATATTTAATATTGTCGTATTTCAGATTATATTTGTTTGTAGAACTTATTTTCTTTTATGAGGCTTTTAAATGTCAGATCATTGTTGAATTGTTTTGACATCTAAAGGTTGATGCTACTGAATCAGAAGACCAGTAGTGGGGAACAGTGGATTCCCTTACTTCAGTGGGGGATGCACACTAAGTAGGATGCATAGGATCTAAGCTAGTTTCTTATTTTAGAAGTAGACACTGAGAAGTAATTTAGCCAATTTACTAAATTTGGTTTGAGTTTACTGTGAGATTTCAGGACTATTTCAACTTCAGTTTTAAGTGCTGTGTCTATAATTTTATACATATTTTCTTAGTCTGAATGTGTTTCAGCAGTGTAACATACAGCATATTAGAAGATATA
This sequence comes from Corvus brachyrhynchos, assembly GCF_000691975.1. Lineage (NCBI taxonomy): Eukaryota > Metazoa > Chordata > Aves > Passeriformes > Corvidae > Corvus > Corvus brachyrhynchos. The sequence continues at coordinate 1,625,358 of NW_008239110.1, forward strand.
GGATCACTACCTTTCCCTAATTCTCTTCAGCTCTTAGTGACAGTTCTGCTTATGTTCATATTTCATCCTTCAGTTCAAAAAAGATAAGTAGCACATACATAAAAGTTTCTAAAAAAAGGGGTTAAAAGTTTCAATAATTTACATAAGCCTGGTTTGTATTTCATGTTTTCAAAGAACATATACTGCAGTACAGTACCAGAAGAATCTTGCACACTACTTCAAAATTTTGTAGTTGCTCAGTTAACACAATATGATAAAATCTGTGGAAAGCAGAGACTGCCAGTACTCTTACTCATGACCACATCTAAGTTTCCTGTTCAGTGACCTATTTCACCATTTACCACAGGTTTTAATTTGATTAAGGTTTTAGTGTGAAAAATCTATTCAAATCAGACTGAGTTGACAGTGATTGCTTTGATCCTTCCTGTGGGATTTTTTTAAAGCTATGTGCATTTTTCTTGCAAGTAACTCACATACTGCATTTTAGTCTATTTCTGAAAGTCTTACCACTTATAAGAGCAAAGTTATATGATCTGAGGTATACCTCGAGCAATCTCAGTGTGGCATTTTTTCCCTTTAGGATCATAACTGAGTAATGTACAGTACTGTGTAATCTTGATTTTCTTTTGTAAAAGCTAATGCACTATTTGCCTCTTCGTCTGTGAAATACAAACCTGTAGATCAACTCTAACCTTACAAAACCAGAAATGAAAGTTACTGATTCCAGGCCAAGGCCAGTTTTAACAAAACACACTTGTAGTATTCATTAAGAAGTAAACTTTCTAAGTTCAGCACATAACTAACATATTATGTTAAGAAGCATCAAAAATCATCTGAAACTTACCAATGAAAATAAGTAAACACATAACCCCAATAATAAATAAACACACATACATAAATAAGTATTTGGAATAAGTTATTACATGCTGTATTGTAAATAAACAACTGGTGAGATTTTATTTATACATCTGTAAGTATATTTGGCCTCTGCAACTGTAAAACAGCTTTCATAAAAACAACTTCAGTTGTTGCTGTTGATTTGAGGGGATAGGGGAGTTTGGAGGATCATGAAAAATATCCAAACCAAAAATTAAGGCTTACCAGTGTCATTCAGATTTCACTGGAAATGTGAAGATTTTTCAGGGGTAGATTGCATTTGTGTGTCTCATTACTGATTCTCTCTAATAAGGAAAGATTTTACTATGTTATCTCCAGTATTGTCCTCTTCTGAATTCTGCTAAAAGCCACCTCTCCTTCTCAACTGACACTTAGTGGGCTTTGACCTGGTATGTATTTTAGTGGGGCTGTTGATCCTCAGCTCACATTGCTTGATTATTTATTTATTTATTTATTTTTATCCTCCCTAGACATAGCCATTGACCACAAAAGAGCTCCATAAATACACACTGAGCTCTTCTAAATTTCTTTCTGGCATTTGGGATTTATTCAATCAGCGAGTTCTTTGAAAAGAGTTTTCTAAACCAGAGACAGTAAATTGTGGTTGTTGCTTGTCAAATACTGTGATGTTTGCTTTGATCAGACTCCTATGTGCTGTTGCCACCACTGCATGGCCATCACAGGAGTGGTGTTGTGAGGTACCATCTGTGATCTGAAGATATTAAATTACCAAGCAAGCACACAGACCAGATACTTCTCATGTAAAATTCATTCTTTTCTCTTTCTTTCTGCAACTGCAGATTTATCCTTGCCTCCTCTGTGTTAGTGTGAGGAGGAGCTGACACTAGAGTAACTGTGGCTTTTGGGATGATGGCTGTTAGTGCTTGTTCTGACAATGTAAAGAACTTATCTTTGTACTTCCAAGAAAACCATGTGAAACTCTTATGCAGCAGTCTAAGTAGATAATGAATAGGATTCATCTTTAGTGTACAACTCTGCTAGGGAAGGTGCACTGTTCAGACTGGGAGATTATGTAACAAGCAGGAACCTCCACAGGAATTTGATTCTATTTCCTCCAGTACTGACTCTAAGCAGGTAAAAAAAATTCTTTCTCCACTCTCCATTGCATATGCATAAACAGCTCCACAGTCATTGGGACAGGCACCCAATTCACACGTTCAAGATGTAGTCCATAAAACATTCCAAAAAAACCCCTCTTCGCACTTTCCCATCTTCCCTGTTGCTCTGCTCTATCTGCCAGCCGTGCAGCTCATTTGACATTTACAAGATTTCTTGTCAGTTTCATTTGGTGCTGCCATTCCATCCAGCAGAGCAGTGAAAGTGAAATTGACTTAATTTAGTCTGTTTCTCTTCCTTGCTCCAGTCCCCGTGTTAACTCACCAGCAAAGTGAGACTGACGAGGCTCCTTGTCATTCTCACACATGGGGCTGGTCAAGGAGCAGGCGGCTGATAGGGAGCAATGCGGTAAATTGGAAGATGAAAACTAGGATTGCGGAGGAGAGAGGAAGAGAGGTGTGAACATGCAGCAAGAACGGAGAAAACGGGTAAACATGACTATTTCCCAGGTGTCCTGGGTACTTTTCTCTAATAAAGGTGAATTCTTGGCCTCTTCCCTGAAGGGAGCAGTGTGGTCTAGAACTGCAGTAGTTAGTTGTCCAGGTACTAATTTACGAGGGATGCCAAGTTGGAAACATTAGCCCATAAATATAGGTCATCTGTTAGCAGGATGGACAAAGCTCCCTGCCTTGAGCTACTGCAGCTTGTCTCTTCGCATTTTCAGCTGCCAGAAGGAGAGGGAGAAACAGTAGGCGGCCAGCATCCACTATATGTTGATGCCAGTAGTTGGAGAAATAACAAAGGGTTCATTTGTTTATTGAAAAAAAAATTAATACGTAATAAAATGTAGCTCAGCATCTTGTATTTTGTGAGATTTCATTGAATGAAAAGTTGTGCTACACAGGTGCTCTAGTTCAATGAAAACAGTAAATAATGAACAAACAGTTGCTTTGTAACAAAACATTGTAGTTAAAAAATACATCTTTTAAATCCACTTGTTAGCTCCTGTGAGCTCTTGACATACAGTGTAAATCATGCTGGTTTATTATATTGTGTACTAATCCATATTTCTTACAGATGCGTTATGCATATATAACCTTAGAAGTTGCAGTATAAATTAGTACTATCATATATATTTGCATATGCACTGGTAACACTTACATATACATTTTGAATGAGGCTGTATTAATTAACTTCAAGTTATATTGCCTTCCTTCTCCACAGCTCCAAAAGAATAACCATTTTTCATTATCTGAGACTTGTGGATTTTTATATTCTCTGTTTTGTGTTTGGGATTTTTTTTTTGTGACCTGTATTTTATTTTCTTCATCCATTTAGGAATTAAATAGTTTTAATTACTTGGACCTGTACAAGCTTGCGGATCTTTTCAACCTCACTTTGTTGGAGAATGCAGTCATTGGCTTCTTAGTAAAACATCTCTCTGAGCTATTGAAGAGTCATCCTGAAGAAGTTCTGGCACTCCCATACTGTCTTCTCCGAGAGGTTTTTAAAAGCGATAGACTCACTTCACTCAGTGAAGAACAAATCTGGCAGGTAAGGAGATTGGTGAACAACCAGAATGTGTGACACTCTATAAACCATAGCAGTAATCTGTTGTTTTGAAACCCTGGAGCAATCTCGAGGGAGAATAAGCACTTGAGCAAAAACTGTGAATAACAACTGAAGGAAATTTCTAAATGAAATTCTAAAAGTGTTGTGTTGTGTTAATGCAATTACTTTGTTTGAAAGAGAAATTTGTCATGCTGTTTAACTTCTGCTACTTAAATACAGCCAGAGATTTTCCTCCAGATCCAACTTCTTTGGTGGGAAGAGATGGCTGATGCATGCAACTCCATTATAATTGCCTCTGATGAGGCTAGTGCTATGAGTCTGGTGGCAAACCTGCTTCTGCAGTCTCTCTCATTCACTTCAGACAAACTTAGCTTATAAATTCAATAGTCATTAAAATTGTTTGGGCCACCACAGCCAACTTTGCCTGAAGCAAATGAGAGAATCATCACACAGGCAGGTCTGCTCTGAGGTGAGTGGAGGCTTCTGTAGAAGGTTTGTGGCAAGAAGCTGGAGATCACTTCCTTTTAAAAAGCTGGATCTAGAAAAGGACCAGATTGCTAGCCATAAAGTATTAACAAGATAAAAGCATTATGTTGTCATTATATTATGACCTTTAGTGTGTATGGGCTGGGAGAAAACCTAGTGTGAGAAAAACACATAGCCTATTAAGAGAAACACAAAAACTAAACCAAAATCTGTCCTTGGAAGAATTCCCGTTGTATGTCTGTAAAAATTCACTATAGAGTGGAAGGAAATCTCTGTAATATTGATTACCCAAAGATTCCTTTTTGCTGTCATGTTTTAGAGAGGAAAGTATTTCCATGTATTTCAAGGTAGAAGGACACTTGCTGAAAAGAAATCTGTGCATTCCTTTTAGGAAGTGCGTTATATTGGTCCAACAGAGAAGACTGTGATTCAGAAGACTGATTTCTATTTCAACCCCTATTATTAATTTATTTATCTTTTTGATTATTCTAAGGAAATAACTACATTTAGATGCCATCAGTTTCTCAAAATGTAAAGTGTGTATTCATCAGAGGGATGTTTCATGTTCTGTGGATGAATAATGTCATGCTGGAACAAAATATTTATTCTTAAAAAAATAAAAATGTCAGGTTAAGTTCTTTAAACCACGAAACCAGTATGAAAATGTAACATAACCCTTCAGTATAATAAAAGGCATATATGTTTCCAAAATTTTGAGGCTTTAGATTATGGAGTATGTTACAAAGATGATATTTTCTGCAAATACCAAAATAAAGTTGGACTTTTTCCTGTTCTAGTCTCTGGAGGATGCCTGTACAACGGAACCTGCTGTATACTACACATGAGGATGGGTTGTGTTTGGTTTAGGGTTTCAAGGCACACTACTCTGGAGTCCTAGCCCATATTCCCTTTATCAAAAGCAAGTTTTGATGTACAGGTTTATGCATGGAGCATGGATGATTGGCCGATTGGGTTTTATCATCGTTTGTCTGCAGGGTTGGTGGACTCCCCTAGCTTGGGTGTACTTGGGCCATACAAGTATAAGTTAATATTCACTCAGTAATGAGCAAGCACATCCCAAGTAATAGGCCCTCTGTAACCTGCTGTAATGATGTTTGGGAAGTGGGAGTTTTTAAATCGTGTCTCACTGTCCTGTCCTGCAAGAAAGACTCAGAAGTAATTTTCTTAATTGTGTGCACTCCAGTCAATGAACACTTCATGAGGCAAATATGACAAAGCCTCTGTTTCTGTTGCAGGGTCATACTGGGGAGAGATAATTATGGGTAATATGCTGCTTTCTGAGTGACAACAAACTCCACACTGTCCATTTAAGTGTTATCATAATTGCCTCTCTAAAGGTTACTAATGCTCTTCC
>NW_008239110.1:1630944-1659897 GCF_000691975.1 Corvus brachyrhynchos
CGAAGAATTTTTTAAACTAGTTTTCTGCTGCAGGCAAAATGTGCATGCATCTTTTTAATTCAGTTTGTGAAACCAGGAATAAATATATATTTATAAATATTCCAGGTCCCCAGAATGGATTAAAAGACACATATAAATATTTACCAATTTGGGCATTCAGAAGGCAATAAGAAACTGGTTTTTTGCTTTATCTTAGTAAATAAGTAATTCCCTCATAGTCAACCCGATAGAAGAAAATCAAATCAGAGCAGCTATATTGCCTCAAGTGTAGTTAAGTTCATCATTTTTGCTAAGGTTATAGTGGTAATGCAATATACCATGGAAGAATCTAATATTCAGCCCAGGGTGAAGATTGGGTATGCCAGAGGATTAGTGTCAGGGTGCTTTATAGAAGTGAAACTTGATGGACAGGTTGGAGACAGATCTACAGAATCTCATTAAATTGCTGAATTGTTCATTACTGAGCACTCTCACTGTAATAAAGTGCTCATTGACTTTGACAAATCCCCATCCCATGTCTTAAGGAAGAACAGCAAAGCAAGAGGTGTTGGGGAAGCTGGAGGAAATTGGCACAAAGTGGGGCAGATAATAGAAAAGCTGATGGTGGGGATGCTACTGTTTGATTTGTCTGTTTTACCTGTGACTAGTGTAGCCTCTGCACACACATGGCTGCGTGTCACAGCAATATGAATTCAGCACATCCCCAAAGCACCTTTGCTAGTAAGGCTGCCATGAAGCCCTAAGCACAAATTAAAGCTTCCCTCAGAGAACCTCTGGAACGGGTGCCACTGTCTGTAGAGCACAGTTATTTATACCAGTTTGAATTCCCAATGTCCACTTGGTGATCTGATCCTAGTGCACATAAAAGATTAAGGCAGTTATTTTAATGCATCAAAATGCATACATGGAGTGATGCTTAAACATGATTTACAGTGAAGTGACTGCAGCTCTATCCTGTCATACTTTGGATTTTTTAGGCTACCAATTCACAACTGGCCAGTTCTAGTAAGTATGATGAAATATAACTGTGAACAAATCAAGTCTGAGAAAGTTAAATGGTAATATTAGTGGCAGTGTGCTAGGATATGGATTAGAGTTCTACAGTAATTCCTGTTGATTTTTCAGACTCTTTGGCTTGATGTGTCTTATTTTAAGTGGAGACAATAGACAAGGACTATAGTGATGTATTTCTTAAAACAAATAAAAAACAAAAAAGCCCACCAGAAAGCCTGTGTAGGCTGTGAAATTGGATCAATTTATGAGCCTCCACAATCAGGTTTTTTTTTTGGTAAGCTAGCCCAGTAATAATGATTATTAGTTGACATAAGATTTGTTTTCCTGTTGAGTTTTTACATTTCATTAGCATGTGAGAGTATGAACTATTATTTTGTATATAAGAAATCTGTTATTTGTCAGCTGCATTAAAATGTGTAAAGTTAAGGCAGTGGAAGAAAGGATTAAATAAAAAAATGAAGAAAACAAAGGAAGAATCCTGAAGAAGGTAGAGGAAAATAAACTATTTTTTTTTTGTTCTTTCTTCTTCATCATGACCTGTGCAGCACCCTTCTTTTTTCCACAGTAAGCAGTCATGACAAGAACATAAATGTCTAGTTTATCATGAAATGAAAAGTTAATCTTTTCATAATTGGCCATTACAAGAAAGATTCATTTGCTCTACTTTAAGGAAGCAGGAGAATTCTTTCCCTTGATAATTGAAAAAGTAACCAACCCTATAAGATGGAACATGTTGCCAGAGAAATATAATGATGGAGGCTTGTTGTTGGAACCTTAGCAAGTAGAAAGCAAGCCAAAGATTTAAGTAAAAAATTAATGTTAGCTTTAGTTACGATATAATTATGCCTTATATTTTTTATTATAAACTCCAGTGTCATGAAGCTTAAATATTCATATTTCAAAGATCATACTAATAGTTGCAGATAGAAATATTTAACGGATTATTCTGTCTTCCTGCAGTAGATTGGTCAAACGATTCTGTATTAAATACTGCACGTGATCCAAGGTGGACTCTTAAATCATATTTGGAAAAAAGTCGTAATGTGAGATCAGTATAGATTAGTTTCTTCCATCTCTGCTACTGTTTAAGTAGGTTTCTAAAGGATACATATAATTTTTAAACAGCTAACATTAAAAGCAGATCAATTTTAGTATTTGTCAATATTTCTTCTGAAGCAAAGGTTAGACTTTTTCCTTGGTTTTTTTTTTGGTTTCTTTTATTTTTTTTTTTCTTTTTTTACTTTGCCAAGCAACTTAGTTTCTTGGTAATCAACTGATAAGCAAGCAATCTAGGAAAAATTGGTAGAGAAAACTGCATGAGTGGTTTATTCAGCTAGAGAGCATGCAAATGTGTTGTGCCTTTTCCTGGGCTAGTCTCCTAAGACATTCCAGCCCTGTTAAATTCCTTGTGTGTAACTTCTGGACTTGTGTTCATGAAGTACGTGTTCCATGTGTGAAAGTGTAGCACTAGTTTTTCCTTTTATCCCTGCGGATGAGCAAAAACAGTGTTTGGTCTCTGTATTAGAGAAGTGACTTTGCTTGAATAAATAGAAAAATAAAGGACAGGAAGACTGCAGTGTTATAGGTCAATCTGAGTTTTTAATGTATCTTTTATAAAAATAATTAAGTGTAAAAATCCAGTTTTCTTACTACAGTCCTGTTTATCCTCTTCTCTGCCCTGTTTTTAACAGCCTTTTCTTACACTTGAGCTCCATTTTGAATTTCCTGATGGCATTTGTGAAGGGCCAAAATTATTCTTCAGCAGAAATGCCAGAGTTCAGTGCTGTAGGAAATTTTGTGGTATACACATTGTGGCAGCCTGCTATGTTGGAACAGTTCTGTGCTGATGACAGATCCAAAGACATCTTCCGTGCATCTCCAATGATGCACACATTCACCTATGCAGAACAGCAGTTTCTAAAGTGGGTTGTCATGTTCTGGTACAAGCTTGCCACTCCTTCAGAGCAGTACTTGAGGGTTTTTTCTGTCAATCTTTTGGTATTGCAGAGTAATTTTTATCATGGAGAGACCAAAAGTCATTTTTCTCAGGGGTATATATATGTTTTAATGAAATGTGGCCTAAGTGCCTTGCTAAATGTGAACTTAAATTTTACTGACAAACAAGTAACAACATAAAATATAAGTGAAGGAAAGCATTTCAGTAATCAATGTTGTGTTTAAGCAGTATATTAGCCTTTCACTGTTCAAGAAATAAGCTTAAGTGCTCTCTTGGGCAATAAGTGAAATAATGTCTACTCTAATGCTTGTTCCTAGTGAGTATTTACCCTAAGCAGAAAACTACCACTCTAAAATGTGGCTGTCAGCCTCTCATCAAGAAAGGCATAGAAGAGAAAAAAGGGGCTTGATGCATCTCAAGGCTGAGGTGAATTGGTGAGGCTAAATGAGAAAATTAACACATTGCCTATGCATGTTTTGCTGTGCTTTTTTGTACCCTTTTTGTGAAAGTCTACACAAAAGTGCCAGAGAGCCACCCGTGAATCCCAGTATCCAGTGTACTACATCTGTGATGATTGCACTGTCTATCATGACTGGCTGCAAGCAAAATCACACAGTTACCCTGAAATAAAAGTAGCATGGGAACATAACCTGTGATAGGCTGCGGGTTTCCTTTTCCTTAGTCTAATCCGCTTAAACATAGGTATCTTACCTGAATTGACTCTGTGCAATGGTGTATTCCTTACAATCTCCCCAGACTGTGTGGGATTAATTTTTATAAGTTTAGGCATGTACACTATTCTTGGTATGACATCCATTATAGATAGGCCGAGCTGGTAGTTGTGGCCCAAATTCTGCAGGGAGGTTGGTGTCCCCTGGAACTGCAGACTGGACAGGGTTCATGCAGGATACAGTGGGTCAGGCAGTGGATGTAGGACGGAACCTCTCACTGTTCTGCTGATGTGCTTAGGTCACACACTATTTTCCTGATATAATTTCTGTATCATTTGTAATAGTAATGGTATTTTGGCTTACAGGGAAAATGAATGGTGTCCCTGTTGGCACTGTTCCCTTATTTTATGAAACACCTTTCCCCTTTGTCTGCTTTGGCTTAATTCAAATGGGCTCTTAATCTTGTCCTTTACAGTAATATCTTGTGAACTTTATCTATGCTTTTGTTCTGAACTTTTAAAAGTTTCAGAGTCCTGTTTTTTGAATGTTAGCTAATATGGTTACTGTTATTTATCAAGTATAACAGTATAAAAGGCGATTTTCTGTATTAAAACTGGGTTTATGTTAGGAGCAACTGTGTGTTCTTCTAATTCTCTTTTTGATACATGTCAGTTGCAATCAGAAAACTTGATTATTTTGCTGCTATTGCTGTGAACAATAGAGAATTACTAGAGAGCATTACTTTTGTCTTACTGTCCTACAGTCATATTGCCTCAACCTATTTATCCCAGATTACCTTCAGAAGTGCACAGAGCATCACACCAGTATTTAGGAAGGCTGCTGTGCTCACAGCTCTTGAATTTAGGTCACTTCTTTAGCTAAGCAGTGGATGTGCATTTTGATTTGGAAAGCCAGACAAGGACGCCGAGGTGTCCACACAGCAAGACTTCTGTGTTACTGCATTCTGCGTTTGAATTTGTCTGTTGTACTGGGGTTTGTGTTACGCTCTTTGTGGCTTGGATCTGTGGAGATTAACTGAAATATAATTGTATTAGCATACAGATATATATGGTTACATAAAAAGAAGTTACTGAAGCTGTTTTGAAAGCCAAGTGTGGTTGAAAATACACATTAATTTTTAAGGTAAAGAAAAGAACATAAAGTCTAAAATGCACAGATACCATGGAGGATCAAATATGTCAGTCTGTTGTTATTACCTTAGTTAATGTCTTCCATTCAGAAATATAAATGTTAGTAATCTTTACTCTTTCAAAATTTTACTAAAGCTGTTTAACACGGTTTCCAGTGGATTTAAGCTTGTGGAAAATGATAGGAAATTAGAAACTCTTCTGAGAATTCCCAGCTCCATATTTCAACACATTTTCCTTTGGGAGCTGATAGAAGCATTACTTTTATTTCTAACCACAAAGCCAAAGAAGGTGATGGAAGAAAATTGAATTCCAGGTTTCCTGAAACCATGCACATTGTCATCAATGTGTTAAGATATCTAGAATCTAGTTTTGGAGTTAAGCACCCAAAGTGTGCCAACTTAGATGTAATAAAGTTGCACTTGTGTGTCTAGACCTGCTGAAAGGTGTGTTAGTTCAGCATGACTGCTGAGATCTCATTAGCTATTTCCCTGTGCTATCACTCCTGCCCCAGGATCAGGACACTGGAGGCTCCAGGAAGGGGAGGAGGCAAGGAGATAGAAAAGCAGTGGCACTCCTGCGCATCCTTTGTTACTCCAACTGGGGCACCCTTGGCAGCTTCCAGATGTGCAAGTGAGCTGCAGAGCTGGGGGTTTCCTTGCCTTGTGACAAAGGGTTCCTTATACTCCTTTGATCACTTTGGACTCCCTCATGCCAGAGAGAAATGGAAGAAATTACGACAAATACACTTGTCAAAAAGATCTTAAGAAGCTTTACTGTGAAGTGGCTTCCAAGCTAGAGGTCTATGTGGGATAGTAGTAACAGATCGAAAGATCACAGTCTCTGAAGTGAAAATCTGTGCTGAAGAGCTTTCAAAGTGCTCCTTTGGGTGGAGCCTATTTTAACATTTGTGTGAAACTGTATAGGTCATAATTTTACAAGATTTGTCTGCTAGCAGTTGCAGGTGTTTCAGTTTGCTTGAGGTATTATTTAGTCAGTTTAAATAGTAAATTTATGCTTGTTTTAATCTTGGAGTGGGGAAGCTCTGACATTCCCAATTCATTAGGTATGTTTGAGATCTCAAAAGCAATTACAAATGTGGTTCTAAGTGTTTAAGTCACTTTTTGAAAGAAATAGCTTTCTGAGAACAATTAGTTAATTTTGAAAAATTAATGCAGGACTCATTTTTAAGCAGTGAGTCAATCTGAAGCCCATCATACAGGGATTACATCAAAGTCAATAAAACTGACTGAGAGAGTGGGGGTTTTTCAGCCTGGAGAAGAGAAAGCTTCTGGAAGATCTTATAGCAGCCTTTCAGTATCTAAGAGGGCCTACAAGAAAGATGGAGAGGGACTTTTTGCAAGGGCATGTAGTCATAAGGACAGGGGGTAATTACTTTAAACTGAAAAAGAGTAGGTTTGGATCAGATATACAGAAGAAATTCTTAATTGTGAGGGAGGTGAGGCACTGGCAGAGGTTACCCCAGAGAAGTTGTGGATGCCCCGTTCCTGGCAGTGTTCAAGGCGAGGTCAGATGGAGCTTTGAGCATCCTGGTCTAATGGACACTATCCATGACAGGGGTTGGAACTAGGTGATCTTTAAGATCCCTTCCAACCCAAACCATTCTGTGATTTTGGTTGGAAAATTTGAAGTCTGTGGTTTTGTAGTAACACAGCATGTTGAAAGCATGCATATTTATAAACCAGCTAAGGAGAGCATATACTTTGAAGTACGTTTTTGTGTGTGACCAAAGATATTAATGACATACAAGTCCTGTATAGCTGTTGTAAAGATTATTATAGAAAATGATACATTTTTATGTGATTTGTTGGATTTGCCTATTAAATCCCTAGAAAATTATACCCTAACAATAGGGAAGAAAGGAATAGGAATCTTTTTACATTCAGGAACCATTTAGACTAATTTTCACAGAGCTGAATTGCATTTTTATAGAATTTTGTCAATTTTGTGCCTATTCCATTTTCTAACAATTTTTTACCAATGAAAGCTTGTAGATTCTTGTCTCTGTAGTGAGCTGCTATACTTCCAAAATATATTTCAGAGGGAAAAATAACAAGAGAGGAATAGCAATAAAAACAGTGTGTATCAGATGGTGAAAAATTGTCTTTTCCACTTATTAATTATGTACCAGCAACTTATTTTAGTGCTAAATGTGGCTATGTAAAGTTTCAATGCATTTGATGTCAACCTGAGCAATTCTAGATTTTGCGATGGTGGCTGCTGGAGGGAGGTCCTTTTCCACTTGCGTGTTCTCTGTCCTTACCCTGTTGCAGAAAAGATAAATGCTATCATTAACCCTAATCTCCTTAAACTGAAATCAAATCACAGTTAAGAGCCCTAGTTAAACAGCTGTGTTTATGAAGAGATAAGCTTCTGTTCTTTGCAGCTTCAGAAAAGCCTATCAGATATAAAGCACCTAACAATGTTGGTTCTACCATCACAAGAAATGATGGAGGATCCAAACTCGAGCATTTTGTGATGCACTTGAAAATGGATGGCAAGAAGTTTTTACCTGAGAGCTTCTTGCCATTTGATCCAGTTATTAAAGAGAGGCAGGTTTTAGCGACCCATGAAGCTACATTTTAGGAATGTTTATGATGAGACGATTTCCTTGTCACTTCTAACTCTCTGTGGCTGGACTTGTTTCAAAGGAAAGAATTGAGATTGTGTTTCTGGAAAAAGTGAGATTGAGCTTCTGGATGCCATATTTTGCATTTAGTTTTATTGCTTTTCTTTGCTCTAGTTTTGTTGGCTTTGCTTTGTCACCCTCCACACTCCTTTTTGATGATCTTGTTAAAACAAAATTTGCCTTGATTGCAGAAGTAAAGCCTTTCCAGTGTGACCATTCCCAGCTCATTTATTTTGTGTGTGGACTCCCCAGTAAGACAGCCATGGCAGTGCACAGGAAGACAGAGTGGCTGTGAGAAGTGGGGTAGCTCTAAAATTTATTGCAACAGGAGCTACACACAAGATCATACAGCTTTTAAATACACACTTCTACATGTGGAGTGTCATTGAGAGGGGTTGCACTGGGCCTTGCTTGCCCCTTCTATCACAGTAGAAGAACCAGTTAGGTGCAAGAAGCACACTCGTATATCTGTCTTGGTAGGGAAGCTCCAAATGACTACAGAGGAAACTCCTCCATAGTTTGAGGACCTGATCACACAAGGGCAGACTTCTCTTGAAGCACACTGTGGGACAATTTAGTCTTTGCTGATCCAAGGTTAAGAAAGAATGCAGTGTTTATTGCCTGTGTGGAGATGCACTTTTCAGCTGCAAAAATATTTCAAGTACTTTTGACAGATGATACTTAGGGAACTGTTTTGTCCTCAGTTTCAGATACCATATTACCACACTTTGTTCTGTGGCATGAGCACCAATATTTCCACAGAATTTTTTGTAGTGAAATAAAGAGACTCAGTTGGACAGATTGAGGGGACAGAAGATTTTGATTAGGGCACCTAATTTTTCTCCGAGTTCCTATTTTGAGGAAGTGGTTAAAATGTAAACTTCTCTCAGGGAAGCCTGAGTTTTACTGCTTATAAATTGCTTTTAGATACTTGGAAGGAAAGCGCTGTCTAATTTTGAAGTTCAGATTCCCCAGAAGGTGTAAAATGGCAAGCTTTCATGAGCTGTGGTAATTTACAACAGCTGAGAGTTTACCTTCTGTCTGTACCTTACTTCACTTTGAGCTCCAGTAGATGAGAAGTTCAGTTTTTCTATTATAGCAACTCAATTGCTTTATATGATTCCTTACCATATATAATGTTATATATTAATGTAGTTCAGGTAGCCTTTTGTAAAGCTATGATTTGTGATCACAGTTACTTTATTGTAAATCTAAAAAAATGGAATATCTTTATTGAGTTTAATCAATGTCTTCTAGGTAAATTTCTTACTCTCATTGCCAGTAAATATAAGAAATGGAGAAAGTGTGTAAAAGAAGTGAATACAATTCTGAAAGCATACATTCTATTCTTCACTGTTATTATAAAACTGGCATTTTTTTCTATGTGTTTCATAGGAAACACATACATAAAAAATATGAAATTACCACTGTCTTTCTCACAAACCTTTTTCATAAAATAATGTCCCTTTTGAGAAGGCCACTATCGTTATGTAGCACTAGGAAAGAAGGAAGCTTGCAGTAAAGCACTGAACTGGCAATGCAAGGGACTGTACTGGATTGATGGAGAGTTTGTCTTTGGATAAAGAATTCCTCTCTCACAAGGATGTTGTGCAGAAACAATTATTGAAAATTTCTGAGGCGGAAATACGGGTGTTAAAATTGTTACTCCTGGAGCTGTTCGATTATGAGTAAGAAATCTGTCAAAGATGTGTAGGTTGTGTTATCCTCCTTGCACCTGTTGAAAGACTGTGCAGGACAATTTTTTTGTCTAACAGCAGTTGCTCATGGATGCTTTACAGCTTAAATGCTTTAAGAAGATAGATCTTATCAGCACTTGATAAAAATTGAGAAGTATTTTTAATACATTGTGATTCATTTTAATGTAATTGATTTTTATGAATGTTTGTTATTAATACAGCTGCATTATCTACCTCTTGCTTTGATTACAGCATAATGTCATGAAATGCATCATTTTTGGTGCAAGAGACTTCCACCAATAACTCTGCTTGCTGCAGTGTTTTTGAGCTGAAAGATCAAAAATCAAATTTCTGCTTCTTGCAAAGTGGCTTACAGAATACAGGGCCCATGTTCTGAAACTTGCAGGTTGTTACCTTGCCATCACATAGATCCCAAACCGGCGAATCAGCCAACAGGTACAGCATTTCTTATCTAGAGCAAGAGTTCCCTGAGTAATACTCTGGACAAATCCACTGCAGCTTTTGCGGACCGTGATCAGAGGTCAGGAGGACATACTCTAACAAGTGCTTTCATTCTCCAGAGATAATGAAGCTTGGTGTTCTCTAATCTTCCTTTGGGGCCGTGTATTTCCTGAAGTCAACTCATTTGTAATTGGCTTCCCTCTTTATTGCCTGAGCCAATCCCTCAGTCCTCCAAGCCCTGTCCATCTGTGAAGCTGAGAGTCTGACTGCATCACAGTGAAAATGTTTGGGTCTGGAAGGATGCATATTTTTTCTTTCCTGCCAGCTGTGATCTCAGTCTTCAGTTTGGGAATGCACTTCAGGGGCACCCATGTACACAATCCCAGTGCAACTGCTGAAGCAGAAGTCTGGCAATAGTGTGGGGTTGGCTGGGTGGGAGTTGCGGACAAACAGCAGAATGACGGGATCTTTGAATGTGTGCAGTGATGCCTTGTGGTGGGGAAATGTGAATGTGAGACACCTCTCTTTATGCAGAGAAACATTTGCTTTGGAGTTGTCTTCTGCTGCATCCAACAAAACGCGTGTTGGCAGCTTCCCAAACTCTTACTTCCCTTCTTCACTGGTTTGTGAGGAATGTTTTGGGTTCATTCCCAAGAGTTCACTATATGTATGTATATGTATATATATATATATATATATATTTCATAAACGGTGTCTTTATACTTGGAAAAGTTTGGGCGTTTCACCTTTCCTGCCGCTTCAAATATTAAACTCAGCTGTCAGCTGAGTGGAAGCATTGTGGGGAAGTACTTCTTGCCAAATCACTGGCAAACTGGGCAACTTTGGTCATGCTTCTTTTATCTAGGACTTGGAGCTAATAAATCTTAATTGGGCGGGCTTGATGTCTTCATACTCTCTGAGGGTAGTAAGATTTTCCTCACTATAAAAATAAAAAGGACCAGAGAGCCTTTCAACCTCCTTACATCAACAGTAGACTTCAATAACTGTAAATATCATCTTGTGTGTCAGTAAGGATGTGCAAACCTGCTCACAGCTTCCTCTGCTGAGGGCAGTTCCACTTAGGTGAATGTTCTCCTACAGTCCCAAACTTTTAAGGAAGTAAAACTTCCATTGTGTAGTGTGAGAATCAATACAGGACATAAAATTTCTTAAAAGCCTTTGGTGTTTGGATCAAACTTTTCTACCCACTCCTCCTTCAGACAAATCTTAATCTTGGCTTCTAGACTGTTTTTTTTTGGTTTGGTATGCTGATGTGAACATTGGTATGAATTCTGTAATGTTTGACAAACTAGAGAGCATCTGATGATGACCAAGATCACAGAACAAAAGATTTACCACTCACTACGTGAAATATTTGCTTTTTTCAGAGGTACGATTCAATTAGATTTTTTTTGTTTGCCTCACCTTCCTTACAGCAGCCTTCTGAGAAGGAGAAGGCATATGGCTGGAGCAGGGCTGGTTTGGGAGAGAAAGTGACCCTAGCTGAGGAGGTGCAGGAAATTTGAATCTTTCATTCTTTCCAAATTTAAGCAGCCCCTACATTTTTTCCTTTTTTTTTTCCCCCTGTTCATTTGTGAGACACTCTCTATCAGTGCTGATGAGTAAGGTAAGAAAACCTAGTGGGATTGATTAATTTCCCATCCTTTAAAATGTGGGAATGAACAACCCAACCCACCAGAAAACTAAATATTGATGCTGTCAGTGGCATGATAATTGGTCTCTGCTTTCATCTCCAAACAAACCCTTGCTTGGATTCTATTATTCATTCAAAGAGGAAAAGGGTTATTAATGCAGTGTTCTTTAATTTATTTTTTTCTTTTGTGTGTGTGTGTGAGAGAGAACAGAAGAGCAATAATACAATAAATATATTGGCTAAGAGAAAACATTTGCAAGAGATCCCTGCCCATTTTTTTTAATCTTCTCTTATCATGAAGAATGTGAGCTGTGATAAATTGTTCTGCTAATCAAACAGCACTGAAAGGTTAGGTCATTGGAAGTCTTTAGTCATTTTGTGCTTTTCAAGAGTGAATTTGTTAAAATTATGCTGAATACCCACTTAAAGCCTGGGCTGAAAACCCTACCTGTGTTTTATAACTCTGCACTGTCAGAACCCATAATAAGTCAAACATTCTTTCAGAGGTACTCATAAGGGAGAAAAAACCCTGTAAATTTAAGAGTAATTTCAGATTGTAAATGAAAAAGAGAGGCACGACTGTTCATTTGCGCCAATCATGCCTTCCTTTCATCTGCTCTGATTAGGCCTGGTGCGGTTTCATCAAACTACTCCATCACTGAGCTGTCACTCCAGTCGTCTGTTGATTGAAAACAATCAGGGCTCTGATGGCACAATTATTCTGACCCTTTAACTAGAGGCTGCTGTGATAATGAAAGGTTGATTATGATAGTTTGTGCCTCTTTCAGTTTGCCAAGAAGGTTAATTTGGGCATCAGACGGATGTTTAATGGGCGCTTGCTGGCTACACTGAGGTAAATGAGAACGTGCAGTCTTCGATATTGCACGGATATAGTTTGGCTGTCAATCATTGTCATTTTGAGTTTGTGCCTCACACTCTGGAAATCACATTTTATTTTTTCCTTGGGATTTAATTTATTCTGTGCCCTGAGGAAGTTCTTTCACTCTGTGACCTTCACAGTAGCTTTCTCTGTCTTTTTTCGCTTCCCTCACATGGAGCCCAAAGGCATAATACATCCAGAGGAACGTTTTTCTTTCATTTTTCACATTAAAAAAAAAAAAAAAAAGGAAAATTTAAAATCCCTGTTTATCAGCTCACCCTGAACAGAGCAAATGTTTTAATTCTGATTCTAGAATCCAAATGTGCAAATGGAAGCACGCCTGCTTGCTAACGCAGCGCCACACCGGGAGCTGCTTACGTAGACACACATTTGTAAAACTGACAAACAGGTAATTTAAAAATGTCTCTGTGTAAAGAGGGTGGGGAATGGCACAGCTTTATTTTCACAGGCTTCATGCATATGCCTTCGCTTGGTGCCTTGTAAATGTGGTCTTAGTCATTGTATTGCAACTTTTTGGGTTAGAAAGTCTCCCTTCAGGGTTCAGGGGCAAAAGGCATTTCATTGCTGATTCATAGATTATTAATATTTACTGTGTTCAGATTGAGAGAATCATATGCATAATTTTGTAGTTGTTTGGCTCAAGGTGCAAAAGAAATGCAAATACCTCATAATTTTGATTGTTCCACATGCAGCTCATTAGAGTCTTATTTTTATGCACATTTTAAATTCAAAATAAAAAGAAGAAAAAGATTTCTATCTTTAAAGCTCTCTTGCATCTAGGCTCAAGACACTAATTCTCCATGATGTCCACAACTGTAAGATAGTACCTGATTGATAAAATTGCAGAGTGAGTCTGGAGGCTGTGCTGAGTGGTTACTAACGTCTAAAAGTATTCATGTGTAACTCATGGCTTTGAAAAATTGTGTGCATACGGTTTTTTGTGTGGTGGGGTTCTTTTTCCTCAGCAACAATTCTTACATTTTTCTTCCTAAATAGGTGATACAGACCAATTTAGTTCATCCTACTTAAAATGCTTAAATGAATATCCTAAACCCTTGGGTTTTGTCCTTTATAGCCTCTAGAGAGAGAGGGGAGGACTAAGACCCTTTAGAGACCCAAATTCAGGCCCTTTGGAAATCCATCTTCATTTTAGATTAGGGGAAGTTCCTCTGTAGCCCTCAGTGGACTTTGTTTCAGAGCTTCAGTAAATGTCCTGGTTTACCCATGCATTCTGCTCCTGTACTTGAAATGTGAAGAGCCAGAGTGTTGCTGACAATTGCCACCTGAAATGTGGTTTTGAGACAGGAGGTCCCAGTCTGGAATACCTCAGGCTTGCTGAGTTAGATAAAATCCAACAAAAGACAAAATTATGTGCGAGTTTACAGCCAAAATATATATTTCTAGTGTTTCAAAGACCAAACAAGTAAATTTCAAGTTTTGCTTTTTGAAGTTCCCTTGGTGGTGCTTTAAGGTGATTGCTGTAGTAACTGTGTTTCTTGCACAACTCTTCTTGGCATCAAAAATCAATAGGATCAGTCTATAAGCACTGTCCAATATGCTAAGGATACAAAGATATTAATGTGATATTTTTCTTTTCTGGCCAAAAATTTTTGCTTCTGGTAAGGAACAGAAGAACTGTTCAGGTGAGATTTGTAGTTCTTTCCCTTCCCCTCATATATATCATCATCAGATTGTCATGCACAAATTGGGTCTCAGTCCAGGAAAATACATCTTTCCACAATTAAAATTTTGTTTTCTCTTAGAATTTACTAGGTTGTTATAATTAGGATTTCCATTTGTTTTAATAAGACAGTGTGAATTCATTGCTTTAAAATCTTAGAAAATTTGTTTCTTTCTATTAGTTGTTGCTAAAATAAACAAAATGAAAAAAACCCAACACTTCAACCCTCTAATTTTTTCCACTGCTGTCACTTTTGGACTTCATCTCATTTACTAGACACCTTGGATGATATAAAGTAGCATATTTGCTACTGGTCCACTGGGCTACAACATGAATGCATCAACTAAGGAGCAGACCAAGATGACTTTTAATAGAGTTCCTGTGGCCCCTCACACAGAGCCCAGGCTTAGAAAAGTTTTTTCTTTCTTGGAGCTCTGTCAACAGAAACTTTCCCTGCTGCTGGCTTTGTGACTTAGAGTAGTTTCTAAGTGAACCTGAGTCTAATAAATATGAGTATGTCAAGCTTTTTGCACTCATGAAGTAGCTTGGCTTTTCTGATTAGAAAACTTGGTGTGATGTCAAGTGAAGGTTTGGCACGTTTCCCAGCAGAGTGGCTGGAGAAGGATTGCAGGGGATGCTGAACAGGCAAGGCACAGGCGTGATGGGCTCTCTTGCTCCCTGGGATAGCTGGCAGCCCAAAGGACCAGGTAACTACTTCTTGCAGGGTTATCTTCAACAGGAGTGAAATTCCTAGTTCAGCTTTAACCTCCTCTGCCTCTGTGGCCTCTCCGGCTGCGGGATGTGCGTGGTGTGTACACCATTAACAGCAGGGAGGGAAGAACTGCGCTCCAAGCCTGTGTGACTTGGACTGTTGAAGCACTGTGCTGGAAGCAGAAGCAGGTGTTGGAAACACAATGAAATCGCTATCCAACATGCAGATGTACTTTGATGTGTGCTCCAACTGTGCCACGACATATTTTTCCATCTCTTTTCTGCTGTTTTGAGAATGAACTCCATTGCTAAATCACATTATGTGACCTTGGAGAAGAAAGATCCTTTGGGTTAAGGCATTAGAATAAGAGAATTTATCTGGTTTGAAAATCCTGTCCTTCTGAGGGTCTACTTTTGTCATTTACTTAGTTTAGAAGATGAATATGGCAAAATATATTATTTATTAAAGTTGATATAGGCACTAGGCTGTAGCTTCCTTTACTCACACACTCATACATTAAAATTAATAGAAAAGAAGCTTCTAGCAGTTTAAACAGAATTTGCCTATATGGCAGAAGGAGTAGGAGTCTTTCCTTATTTTTGTAAATTATTTAGCACTGATACAAATATTTTAAACCCCAAAATTGTGGATGCTCTTTTTTCTTTTTTGCTTGCTTGTTAGCATTTTAAACACAGCTGTGATTTCAAGTGCTACTGGTATTTCCTTAGAGAAGCCAGAATATCTTTTCTTGCAGCATCATAAAGTGTATAATGGCTTTGAGTTTATTTTGCCAATACTGATTATAGTTGCTAATTGTTACTGCCAGAGAGGCAAAAACATAGACACTATAGTCAGTGTATAGATGGGGTGGATTTTGCGATTTTTATGTAGGCACCAGGTTTTTCGGTCTAGATTAAACAAAACCTGAATAAAGGTGTTGGAAATCGTATTGATAGATATACAGATGTTTGCTGGTCTTGTACATGGAAGTTTCTGTCTGCCGTATGTTGGTGAGAGTTATATTTGCCTCCTTTGCACTGGAGGAAAGTTAGAACTGTGTTAACATCCATCAGTGGCTACTTCTACTATAACTGAAAGACTTGTTTGAGAATTCAGTTTTCTTTCTTTTGAACTTTTTCAGCCTTCCAATAGCTGCCAAATCATCCAGTGACTAGAGTATCTGTTCACCCACACCCAATTTTCTTCCATGCCTCCATAGTGTGAGACACCATGTTCTGCTAGAGAACATGGTAACAATGTGCTGCAAAACCAGTGTAGAAATCTAAGGCTCAGTTTGTGAGTGTTCCTGAAACCAGATGACCTGTTCCACAGCCTTGTGTCACAATTTAGGAGTTGGTCCTGTATTCTGTAAATAGGCATATAGATACCTACATTTGTAGGTTAAATTCCTAGCACTTACTTTTAAGTAGTGACCCAAAATGAATTTTAAAATGGAGTAACAGTTATTGTCACAAATAGCAAGACAAGGAGATAAAAACATTATAGCTTTTAGCTCTTACGGCCTTTTTTCTGCCTTGGGGTGTCACAGACTAGGTGTGGGTCATGTGGAGCACTGTAGTCAAATTGTGTTCAAACAGTAGCATGAGTTGATTTGGAGAGGAGCTTCTAAACAAATTGTGATTCACAGACCTCAGTTGCTTCCCCAAGACTCAGTGAAGCTTCTCTGCATTCTGTCAAATGCCTACAGACCATCCAGGTGGCATGCAGGGTTCTTAGTCCTGCTTTCTAAACTCATACAGTAAAATGCTCTCCTCCACTGCAAATTGACCTCAGACATGGAGTCTCGTAAGAGCCAGTAGCAAACTACACAAGAGACAGCCTGGGATTCACCTTGTCCCCCCATTGCTGTTGCAGCTGCTTGTCAGAGGGGAAAGGTGGAAGTAACGTAGGCCAAAGGTACCTTGAGGTGCAGCATGTAGAGAATCCCAAGCAGGTTGCAATCAGCTTAATTTGGAAAGATTCAAAGGTTTACATAAAAAAGATTCAGGACAGATGAGTGGGGATAAAATAGTGTGGAATGGGTAGAGAAGATTTTAGTTCAAGACCCAGAATACACTGTACATCTCATGAGTGCCAACAGAGTCTTTGTATCATTTCGCAGCTATCACTGTAGTGGTTTAGAAATTCTGTGACTTTAGAGAAAAGTTAAACATTATTGGTTTCAGTGAAACATTTTTTTACAACTCCAGTACTATTCTCAGTACAGACCTAACTCAGTATGAACCAAGCTGCATATGCCAAACTTCCTACAGTAGAGAAAATGTATTGTAATGGAGATGTCCATGTCTTCTGTGCAGATCATCACACATCCCATATCCAGAAATGAATGCAGGTACCATGTCTTTGACGTTATGAATGTATGTGTTGTTGCTTGTGTGTTTATACAGTATTTATTGGGGGACCAAGAGGAGGACAATAAAGGAAAGCAGATGGATGAAGTTCTAAGATATTAATAAGGCATTAATATTAATCTTCCTCTAAAAGTCTTGTGGTTACCAAGTCCTAGTTTACATTAGTGCCTGTCTTTTACAGAGTCTATAATGTCTGTCACTGTAGCCCAAGTGATACCTCTGTGATGCCATTAGAGATGTGAGCAAGGGCATGAATTTATAGTTCCAAAAGTAACCAGTCTGTTGGATGCAAGTGCTAACAGATAAGAACTAAGTTTTGGTAAATTCTTCTATCTCAATATAGCAACCCACAAATCATTCAGTTGCTATATATGCTGAAGATAGCCTGAATTTCTCTTCAATTTCAAGTGTCTGAATGATGAGTGCTAAGTGCCTTTCAGGAATCATTCACGTGGCCAAAGACACGGAATAGGAAGTTGCCTAATAAAACTCAGTAGGAGACACCTGACACATGGGTTTGATGGACTTAGAACACCTGGCTGTAAAGCTCAATGACTTCAAGTCCATGAACATTTTCAAATGTATTTGATTAATGCCTTTTTACTAGCAATTTGAAATACATATAGCTAATGCATATATTTGAAACTCAATATAGCATTTAACTGACTGAACTACTGTTGCATTTTTGATGCCCTTCATTGATTCTTTGTTTCACAGGGGATCACAAGGAAGAAAATGTGTTTCAAATTAATCTAACAAGAAGGTGGTTTTGGTTTGTCATCTTCCCTCTCTGACAGAATACAGAAGCAGTAATAAATTTAATATATCTTATATGAAAGCTATGAATAAGAGAATAATTTTCAGCTCCTTTATGTGACATTCCCAAAAATGGTACAGGGCAGTAAGATTTAACTGAAAATTTTTTTATCACGCAGCTGGTTGAAAACACCCATGCCACAAGTTCTGTGTCAAAATAATTTGAAGTATCCAGTAGAGTTTGTCCTTATCAAGAACTAGTCAATGTCTTTGAAAATGACTTGGATGAAAGAATAATAAGGGACTTATGTTTATAGAAAATCAGAAGGCGAAATGGTTTTCAAGCAGTTTTGAAAATACAATTAGGATTGAGAACATTCTTGACTGAAGCAGTGGCAGTGGCCTAAAGTAACAGTAGAGAGTTTGGTAATGACAGAGAAAGCATGACATGCTGTGAAATTTCTGGAGAAAAAAAAGAAAAAAAGAAAAAAAAAAGTGGGAATAGTACTCAGTCATAAACTTCAACATGGATCAGCAACATCGTAGTACAATGACAGTCTTACATGGTGATGTGCAAGCAAGAATGGCATAGATTATCCCAATCAAAGAGATTCTTCCAACCTATTCACTACAGCTAAAGCTATAAGAAGATTATATACAGTTTTCAAAAGCAAACATTAAGGATTTAAATACCTGCGGGATTTAATATCCTAACCCAATCCTAATCCTAACCCTAAATCTAACTAACCCTAAAACTAACTTTAAACCTAACCCTAAGTAACCCTACCTAACTAACCCTAACCCTAATTAACTAACCCTACCCCTAACTAACCCTAACTAACTAAACCTAACCCTAATTAATGCTGACCCTAAGTAACCATAACTAAATAACCCAAAAGCTAACAAACTAACCCTAACCTTAACAGTAACTAACCCTAATAAACCCTAACCCAAACCTGCTGACCCTAACTCTAATTAACTAACTCCAACACTAACCCTAACTAACTAGCCCTAACCCTAACTAACCCTAAGTAACTAACCCTAACTAACCCTAAGTAACTGACCCTAAGCCCAAATCCAACTAACCCTAACTAACTAACCCTAACCCTAAGTAACACTAACTAACTAACCCTAATTAACGATTTCAGTAACAAAGAACTGTAAGCCAAGCAACAGGGATTTAGAAAATACGACCCAAGATGCATTGAAATACCTTTTTTCATTTACTGAAGAGGACTCTCACACCAATATTAAAATGCATCTGAGGTGGAGAAGAAAAAGAAGGTTAACAAAATGCTTTTCATCCTGTATGGATGAATCACTTTCAAGGGTTGCTCTGGAAGATAAACCCAAAGGTGGAAAATGGGATGATGAGTTTAAGGGTTTAGAGCTTTTGCATGTGTAAGAGGAATATTTGTCTGAGAGATACCAGAGTATGGGAATGGTTTTCCTGAGGAAGTTTTGGTATCTTCATTACTGGATGTTTTCAAGCATAACTTATACAACAATTCTTCAAATGGTTTAGGCCCTTCTTAGCCTCTTTTTAGGACCAGTTGGGTTCAGTAAGCTTTATGTAATTTGAAAGCTATGTTTAATTTTCAATGTTGGTACTAGTTTCAATTGCTGAACAGTTTTAGAGTTTTCCTTGTTGCTTTCTGTCTGCCCCAAACTAGCAGAGACTCTTCTGTGCTTCTCTCTTCTCTGACTTAATTTTTTTGTCCCCTTACACCTTTCTCTCCTTTATGAATAAAATAAATGAGGAAGAAAAAAATATTGAAGGATTCAGTATGTACTGTTATATTTCTTCGATATTTTGTCATAAACAGGATGAAATATGAAGAGCAGAAAAGGCTTTTTTTTTTTTATCTTCTGATATTAATCTTCTTTCTAGTCTATCAGTGATCCCATAGCCCCTAACTTTTTATTATTTTTCCAGCAGCTTGGTTCAGGGATAGTATGGTCTCCAGCAACACTAACAGGTTGTACAATGAGAGTATTGCATAGCAGCTGACAATGCTGTGGAAATTGTTTAGGGGAACTGGTGCAATACAATGCTTTTGTAGATACACTGTAGGTAGAGTCTTAATAGGTATCTTTTTATGTGGACTAATAGGCTTTCACAGCTGCTTTTTAGATGGATAGATAGATACCATGACTGAGGCAAGTATATATCTGCTCTTGGAATGCAAGCAAATTTCAAGAGACCAAATTTTGACAGCACTGTACGCAAATAACGCATGTCTTGTTTTTCCCTTCCTTCCCCCCATTTTTAGCTGGCCGTGAGGTGGCTGGAACACAACTGCCGCTACCAGTACCTGGATGAACTTCTCCAGTACGTCCGCTTTGGCCTTATGGATGTGGATACACTGCATACTGTAGCTCTTACTCATCCTCTTGTCCAAGCCAGTGAAACTGCGACAGCGCTCATTAATGAGGCCTTGGCTTACCACCAGAGCGTCTATGCACAGCCAGTTTGGCAAACGGCAAGGACAAAGCCTCGCTTCCAGTCAGACACTCTTTACATTATTGGGGGCAAAAAACGAGAAGTCTGTAAGGTGAAGGAATTGCGATACTTCAATCCGGTAGACCAAGAGAACGTTCATATTGCAGGGATCGCTAACTGGAGCGAGCTGGCGCCTATGCCTGTGGGGAGGAGCCACCACTGTGTTGCTGTCATGGGAGACTTTCTTTTTGTAGCTGGTGGAGAGGCAGAGCACTCCACGGGGCGCACGTGCGCCGTGAGAACTGTCTGTCGATATGACCCCCGCACTAACTCCTGGGCGGAGATAGCTCCGATGAAGAACTGCCGGGAACACTTTGTGCTGGGAGCCGTGGACGAGTACCTCTATGCCGTAGGGGGCAGGAATGAATTGCGTCAAGTGTTGCCTACAGTTGAACGCTACTGCCCCAAGAAGAACAAGTGGACCTTTGTTCAGTCCTTTGATCGGTCGCTCTCATGCCATGCGGGATATGTGGTGGATGGTCTTCTTTGGATATCAGGTAGAAAACGTTTCACACAGTTTGAGGTACTAACAAAATACCAAAATACTGTCTTGAATTAAAGTAATAAATCTTCTTTGGTTTATATGTCATGATAACTTTTCTCTTAGGAGAGGACAAAGAACTGAAGCCTCATTAGAAGTATAGGAGCATAACGTACCTTATACATACACTCTTGGTGTTTCAGAGCTGCTGCTATCATATGTGCTATCTCCAGTTGCCATTCATAAATCACAGTGAACTGGAATGATAATGCACTTTTGGACAAATTTCCAACGATAAATTCTGTGTGCTTCCTAAAAACAAACAAAAGAAGACATTGTTTCTGTAATATGATCTGGTTCTTTTGACAGTAACAGGACCCAAGGGAATGGCCTGAAGTTGTGTCAGGGGAGGTTTAGGCTGGATATCAGGAACAGGTTCTTCACCCACAGGTTGATTGGGCACTGGAACAGGCTCCCTAGGGAAGTGGTCACAACACTAGCCTGACAGAGTTCAAGAAGCGTTTGGACAATGCTTTTAGGCACATGGTGCGATTCCTGAGCCTGTACAGGGCCTGGAGTTGGACTTTGATGATCCTTGTGGGTCCCTTCCAACTCAGAATATTGTATAATTCTATGATTCACTTATTCCTGATGATGAAACGGAAAATTAGGTGCTTGTTAGCTTGTGTTGTTCCAGGGCTTGAAGGCAGGTGTATGATTTGCTCCCACTTGCTCTTCAGGATATTGTAACAGGCCAAGATGACTTTTTTTTAAAATCATCCATGGCTCTGTCCATAACAAGTGCACAAGACAGTTTGGATGTAATCATAGCTTTATGGCACAGATAGATAAATGTATAGACCCTATAATCCTAAAATAACTTATCATTTGCAACTGAGTGTTTAGTTGTTATGTTCCACTGATGGGGGTGGGAGGACTTAGTTTCCTTCATGTTTGTAGTGACTTTTCTGGTATTAGTTATTTTAGAATACAGTCAGTGCTGTCTCCAGAAGATTTGACAGAAAAATATTCCCCCTTTACTAAGAAGTA
Organism: Corvus brachyrhynchos; assembly: GCF_000691975.1. Taxonomy (NCBI): domain Eukaryota; kingdom Metazoa; phylum Chordata; class Aves; order Passeriformes; family Corvidae; genus Corvus; species Corvus brachyrhynchos. The sequence continues at coordinate 1,652,654 of NW_008239110.1, forward strand.
TGCCACGGAAGGTTATATAGTTATAATATTTATTAAGGAAGCTAATGAGTAAATGGGGCCAGCCCTTGAGGTAAATGTTCAGTGATTGGCATCTTCACCGTAGGTACCCTCTGGAGATTTTAATATGGTCTGGAATGCCTCTGGTGAAAAGATGGAATATGAATGGAAGATGAACTTAGCTTCTTAGGCCTTCGCTGTGCTTCTCAAAGTGTGTTGTTTAGGTTAGTGGATGTACCTTCCTGTCCCTATGGATTGAGTGCCTCATGGGAATGGATTCCCAAACACTGGCAGGGGAATTAGCAAGTATCTATTTTAATACATATACACTAAAGTAATGAATGATGACTTTGGAATTAAAAGCAGGACAGAACACAGAAAATCACCAAGATCCCTGGCAGGTTCTTTGGGTCACTTTCTTTAGTGACCGTCATTTAAGGAGTCTTCTAGAGTTTGTGTTGTGTGAATCCTTATCTGAGACCCAGTTACAGTACAGGAACAGGATTTCTGCTTTAGGCTACCAGCTGGGTGTATTCAGAGCATTATCCTGTTTATTCACTACCATTCCTGTTTTATTAGTGGAGAGGGATGTGTGTCTGTGGTGGGAACTTCAAATACATGGATGTTACTACTACTGTGCCTTGATTGCTGGGTTTTTTTCCTGTTTTGTGGTTTACATTTGTCAGTATTTATGAAGAATAGGACTTTTTAGAAAATGGTGTTAAGCATTCTCATATAAAATCATTGAATATGCACTAGAAATCCATCAGTGTGGTCTTTCCTCCAGTAAATGAAAAAAGTAATAGTTTTTGTCTTAATTTCATTTAAAAAACCTCAAACCAACAAAGCAGAACAATCAAAACTCAAGAAAGTATTTGATAGCAATTTTTAAGTCAAACATGGGTCTGGTTGAAGATTAAATTTAATCTTTCCAGATTTTCTAGGAAAAGGGAAATTATGCTGAGGATTAATTCATGTGCTTAGTTATGTAGGTGAAATGCATGCATGCCTGTGTGTTTTAAATTCCACTTGTGTTTATAAAATGATGCAGTGTGATATTGTGTTCAAGGATATGCCTCTAACAGAGCTGTAGAATCAAGCGAAGAGATAAATGGAAGCCTACTGGACGAATTCTTTAAAACTGGGCAAAACAACAAAAAATATTTTACCAGTATTGTTCCATTTATACTTGAAAATACTACCAACAGTGGAATAAAGTAGACAGGGATTTTCAGTTGTATTTTGATAGGTTCCAATAAAATGCTTAGAAGTTTTGAGTTGCTCAGTTCTGACAGGTTATTATGAAGGACAAGAACATACTTACTACACTACACTTCAGTAGTTATCGATCTGAATTTTGTACTCTCATACTGAAATCTGGCTGTTTATCGAATAGAGTTATTTTAAAAAGAAAAGTAGATGGAGATGTAATAAGTATAGCTAGCTTTCTATTATTAATTAATTGCTTAGGACTAGAATGTAGCTCATGGTACATGTACGTTCAGGGGCAGGAGAATAGTAGAGAGAGATGTTTTATTGTACCATAGTCACTGCTGGAAAATCCACTGTTCATCACTGAATATAAGACGTTAGCATAAAAGTAATTAATAATGCAGGAGGGAACCTAATTTTGAAGTATGTGGCCTAAAATTAAGTAATTAAAAAATTAGTCTGAGTTAGAAATGTTTCTGAGTTGTATCCCTGCTGCTTTTTCTGGGAAATACAGGTCATCAGCAAAGAGCTCTCAAAGTCAGTCTGCTACTACCAGCTGGCAAGGGAACCATGGAAATGTGCCCAGGTTTTTAGTGAGGGAATAAATTAAATAGTGATAATTTAAGTTTCTAGCCCTTCTATTTGTGGAGAGAGTCATCAAAGCTTGATCTGCACACTGACCATTTACTTTATCAGTGCTTCTGCTAGAGCCCCATGCCCTCTTAAAGGCTTTGCTGATCAAAAGCTGACTAGACTTAAGGGATTTCTGTTATTATTGGGATTAATTTTCAGCTTTGCTTTGCTGCTCCTTTGGGACAAATATGACAAGGATTCAAAAATAATAGAGAATAAAATCATGGCAAAGGCAGCAGGAAAGGAAAATGGACAAAACAAAACACTGTACGAGTGTACACAATGGCAATAGGAAGTGGGTGGCTGGTGTTCAGGTGACAGAGGGACTCCTAAGCTGCTACCACCTCTTCAGGGTTTTTAACCTGACAGAAGCAGATTAAAAGAGGGAGGCTTTTGCACACTGGAAATAATCAGACCCTCTGCTTAGCACAAGTGGGTTCAGCCCTTGAGTTTTCTGTGCTCCATTTTTTATATTCATGTCATTATTTATTGTTTTTCCCCCACACTCTTCATTTTATTTTCTTATTTAAAAAAAATACATGAGAGTTTATTAAAAAAATATTCTGGTTTTGACTGGGATAGAGTTAATTTTCCTTATAGCAGCTAGTCTGGGCTATGTTTTGGATTTGTGCTGGAAACAGTCCTGGTAACACAGGGATGTTTTTGTTATTGCTGAGCGGTGCTTCTACAGAGTGAAGGTGTTTTTTACTTCTCACTCCACCCCACCAGCGAGGAGGCTGGGGATGGGCAAGAATTTAGGAGGGGACACACCCAGGACAGCTGATCCCCACTGACCAAAGGGGTATTCCAGACCATATGGTGTTATGCTCAGCATATAAATGTGGGGAAAGAAGGAGGAAATGGGGGATATTCATAGTGCTGACATTTGACTTCCCAAATCATGATTATGCTTGATGGATCCCTGCTCTTCTGGAGATGGCTGAACACCTGCCTGCTCATAGGAAGCAGTGAATTAATTCCATGTTTTGCTTTGCTTGTGTGCGTGGCTTTTGCTTTGCCTGTTAAACTCCCTTTATCCCAACCCACGAATTTTCTCAGTTTTACTTTCCAATTCTCTCCCCGTCTCATGGTGGGGGAGTGAATGAGTGGCTGTGTGAGGCTGAGTTGCTGACTGGGGTTAAACCACAACAAATAAGTTCTCTGTACTGCCATTGCATGGGGCAGGTGGTTTGGAAATTTTATAAAATGGTGATTCTTCTAGGCCCCAGTTAACATCTGATGCCATGACCAATTTCACAAATGAATTCATGCCCCAATGCTTGAAAAGTGAAGTATTTCAGTGAAAGAAAAACAAAGTACACTAAACACTTTGGAGTTCAACATTACTAACAATCATTACCTATAAAAGCGGGGAAATATTTTCCATAAGAGCAAGGACTTGAACCATGCCCATTTCCCTGCATCCTCTGTGGAGCACACATGCAAATCCAGAGACCTCCTTTTCTATACATGTTAACCTTGTCCACCGGTATAGGTGTAGTGCCCCTGGGGACAGCGAGGGGCAGGGAACCTCTGCCAGGCACTCCAACTCTGGGCCATTCCTGCAGCTGCATCCTGGGATAATGACACTTCCCCTTGCCTTTGGTGCTCAAGAGATTAGCACATGAAAAGTCTTGTTTAAAACAAAGTGTTACACTGGTGTTTTGCAGAGGCCTGAGTTGTCTGACCTTAAGTGTGCCAGCTAAAATAACATCTTGACATGCACATAGAAACTCAGCTTGTTGGAAGGGGGTAAACAAGCCAACCCTGTACAGTTGCTTTGTATTTAATATAGGAGGTTTTTTTTCAAAATTCAAGATTCTTTTTGGGTTTTTAACTGTTGTTTTTTCCCTAATGGTGGAGATTTTTGACTAAGGAAATGATGCTGATAACATAGTTTGAAGAATTATGCTGAGTTTGCAAGTGATTTGGGATGAAAAGTATGACCTTACTATCAGTATGCTGTTGTGAAGTAAAGATTTTTTTTCTCAGTAAATGTCTATAAAATGCTTTTATGAAAAATAGATCTGGAATAATAGGAGTTTACAGAATCTAACCAAATAAGTTTTACAGTGTGGCTGGCACAGGATTTACTGGGAGTGGGAGGTTAACAAGTACATAAAATTGCCTTAGGGGCCCAATCTTAATCTGTATATGTTCCATATATATATACAGACTTCATTTTTACTGTATTCAAATGAATGATCTCACACCTTTCAGTGGCAGACATTATTGGCTTGATGGCATTGATTCTCCTTTGAATGTAAACATCCAGCTTTAATGATTTAAACCAACCTAGGGCTTGTGCCCCTCTTGTTTGTGGCTCTATTGCATCTGGAGTCAAAGAGCAGTAATCAGAGCTGATGCTGGCCTCTTCCAGGGAACTCCTTACCTTGGGAGAATATGCTCCAGCTCAGCTGTCCTCACTGCACCTGGGCTGGCTGCAGTCAGAGGCAGTGGGTTTGCACATTGAGGAAGGATTATCTTGTGTTTGACACACAGACACCTAAGAGAGGAGAGATTTCTGTTTTAAAATAGCAGAGCACCTTAGGGTAGATGTCATGGGTTGCTATATATTCCCAGGATTTGCTGGAAGGAGCACACATGGGAGCTCTTTGCCAACATGTAGTTTTACACGTCTCCCCGTGAACTCGGATTCCCGCACACAGCCTAGCGCTTGGGGACTGCAGAGAGAGTTGTGATATTTTCTGGGGGATTTGGATTGGATTCGATTTCTCAAGTCATATGGGGACCTTGCTAGGACACGTTATAAATATGGCTTATAAACTGTCATTTAGGAAAATGTTGAATCTACTGCCTCCTACCCTTCTCTTTTTAGAAGTGTCTGTTTTGAAGGTGTTTCTCCATGCAGTTTGTGGAGTGTCTGGGGGGACTATAACAACGCAGAATGTTTCCCAAGTGTGGGAAGGGGATGGACAAGGTGTGTTTTGGAATCCTCTAGCAATTTCCCCATGTAGAGGGGCACTGTTGCATGAGCTGGGAATTTACAGGCCTTGGAGGGCTTTAAAAAGCAACATTTACAGCCTACAAGAGAGCAAGGGACAGTAACTGTGGCAGTGTAAAAACATTGTAAGCCCATAGGTTGGAGGATGGCCTTTCCATGAGGGTGTGCTCCTGTCTGTAAGTCTTGTCCTGAGGGTGCTCCTTGCCTCCCAGGCACTGGAATCCTCAAAGCAAGCTGCTCATGTTAAAGTGGTGTAATCATGACTCTGTTTATAAAAACAGCAAATGCTGACCAAACTGTACATTTTCTGTAATTTAACCAGCCAGACATTTTTTTTCCTCTAACTGTTGGGTTACTACCACATTAGCTGTTATTGCTTGACATCAAATTTAATAGCATAGTTTGTGTTTTTAAATACTTTCTCTCGTTATGATGTCTCTCTATCCTCTCCTTTCCTCATAGAAAACACAGCAGAGAAGTTTAAGAAATTCTCTCAAAATTACCCCATTTCTTTTCTAAGAAAGTATGTATTATTTTTGGTACCATTTAAACTCTTTTTTTCCCTTCTTTTCTTATTTTTAAGAGACATATTGCTGCTCTTTTGCCCTTTCCCAGCTGTCTGGAGTATTTTTAAAAAAAATAGTTCAAGGGGACATTGCAGACTTGTTAAAGCTGAATTTTGGCAGAAAATTTTAAACTTTTGCTATAGCACTTCAAAGTTAGAAGGAACTAGAGTTTGAAAATTGATGCAGATATAAGATGGCATATTTAATGACAGATGTATCTATAGAAACCTGTTAAGATGCAGATTATCCCCCTGGGGAGGGGAGATCAAAACTGCCAATCTATAAAATATACTTGTTAGGGGAAGGCATGGAATCTATCTCTGCGAGCACTTTGATTGCAGGGGACAGTGTAGCAGCATGTGGCATCATAACCTAAGAGCAGACAAATCAGCTTGATGACTTTCAAAGCCAAGAATACTGCTGGAGGCAAGGGTACTCCAGTCTAGAAGAAATTAAAACATATAGAGACTGTTATTAATTCCAGATCTATTTTTGTGTAGTCAAATCTGTATGCAAATCCTTAGCATCTCATTTTGGCAGATTAATCTAAAAGTGAAGAGCAGTATGTGAAGGGAATGTAATGATAAAACACCAGAGATGAGCAATATTGCAGGGGAAAAGATGTAAGCTGTGTACTTGGTGTGAGTGGCTCTTTGTGAAGAGAAGCAAATAATTTTGCTTATTTGCTTATTTTATTATTTTATGAGGAAACAACACTCTTCTTTCTCTTCTTCCTTCACATCTTTCCCCCCAAATTAAGGTGTCCTTTCAGAATGGAAATGTATGACCCAGCACTGTGTTTTGAATGTGTCTCCTGTAGTTTAACATTCTGGAGCTAATAATCCAAATAACTATGTTTTTTATTTTTCAAAATACTAATCTGATGTCTCATTTTAGACATTATGCTGGGAGAGAAAATAACGGTATGTAACAAAAAAAATCAAACTACAAAAGAGATATTAGGAAAGAAATTTTTTTGCGTGTGGCTGATGACCACTAGGAATATGAAGGCTGCACAACAGTGTAGAGGCAAATTAAAGATTGTGAGATCAGACACAAGAGCAGTCATAGCTTTCCAGTGCCTATTCTTGTGTGTGCACTTCACATGTGCTGTGATGGGCAGGGTGTGGTATAGTGTGATAGAAACAGTTTGGAAAGACTACATCTCATCCCAGCTATCTCTTAGCCTGTGAGCATCTCTGAGCTGGAAGTTTGTGCTGCCCTCCCTGGGTAGGTGCCCAGTACAGGCTGTTGCTTGCAGAGATGCACCCAAGTAACAGCATCATTTCTCCCTGCTGCTGCAGCTGAAGAAAAGAGTCTAAAATAGAGACATTTGTAATTTCTGCTATCGATTCTTGGCCCCACTCAAGTTATTTGGAGTGATCAGAGGGTACTTCTATGTCAGCAAGCAGCTCAGCCTGGTAGGAGCAGATCAGCAGGTAAAACCTTGGCGCCGAGTTCTCTATGTTTACTCCATGTTCCCGTCACATTTTTTGCTTTGGACTAGGTTTGTTCTGGTCCTCTGGCTCAAATGTTCCCAGTACTCAGATGGTACAAAGTCAAAAGACCAGTTATTGTTTCATACCCTTATGCTGCCATTAGGAAGTGGAGCACAGCTGGTGCACATCTGGAGCAGAGCTCCTGGTTTAACTTGAGTGCACACCAGTCCCAACCTACAGCCTAAAATGACATGGGGGAAGTGGCAGAGTTGCTTCAAAATCATGGTATGCCTCTGAACCAAAATGCTTCCCTCGGCATAGCTGGAGGCTGGCAAAATGAGGATTCCCCAGCACAGAGCTTGGGGATAAAAGGGAAAAAACCAACCCAGCAATCTTAGTGGGACTGGGCCATAGCTCAGCCAGCAGGCATGT
>NW_008239110.1:1659928-1662473 GCF_000691975.1 Corvus brachyrhynchos
GGAATGTAAGTCATTGTGCTGCTGTCCTGGCTGAAACAGGGTATGCCCTCACAAAAAGGGAAGCGTCAACAAAGTGAAATAAGATGAAAATCCTTGCTCTCATTGCTGTGGATTTTGTCTGCTATTGTCCATGTGCCATTAAAACTGTAATATAAATAGTTTGTCTGTCAGTGTGAGTGTCCCTGGTGTGTGGCCACTGAAATGCCCTAGTTCTGCCCAGACCTCCTGGCACGATGAAGGTGAGGTGCAGCTTGCAGGTGTTATTTCTGATTCTATCTTCCCATGGGCCCAGCATGGTGACAGAGAGGGACTGGGAACTGTGGCAGTGCTGCAGTGACACCATGTCCCCAGAAGGCTTGAGCACACTCAAAAACATGTTTGCACAGGTAAGATTACAGACTGAAGAAGTTTTCTATGTTTACTTAGTGAAATTTGCCATTTAAAGCAAAATGAGAAGAGGATGATTGGGCATTAAACATCTCTTCACTGCATTGAGGTAAATAGTTGGTTTGCAGCATCTACTTGGGTCAGACTCTATTCCAAGCTTTTCTGAGGTGCTTTACACCATACTTTCCTGACCATTATTGATAAGTAAATGGTAGTGGTGTTTCTGGTCACTGTGGAGGAACCTTCCAACCTAAGTTTACAACTAAACCAGGAGATGTTCTCTCTATAATACAAACTAAGTACAGAATTTCTTTCAAATATATAGGGGAGCACAGTTGCACAGGTTTCCACTGTGCTCTAACTGGCAGTGGTATCCCCTGTCATACTCCTGGTAAGGCAGAGCTTCTCTCTGACCTCTCCCTTCTCTTTGATGCAAGCCCACCTCCTCCTCTTTTAAACAGTGTCACATGCTGTATGTTCCCTGGAACAGGAATGGGTTTTGTCTTTGTGTCTTGATGAAGGCTGAATGCACAGTTACTTATAAACAGATCAATTTTTATCTCATTTTTGGCCCATAGAATTAGCTCTATGAAGGAAGTGTGTGGGGGGTGTTTATTGATGCTATTCTGTGTTTCTGTATAACAAATGGGGCTTTTCCCCTTTGTAACCACATGAAGAAGTGCAGTGGAATGTAAGCAGAAGTGGTAGTATGTAATGTAGTTATTATCTGCAAATGAACTCTAGAATGGGTTATTTTGCTGTACCTGATCTTGGCCCTGGCTTTGCTGATATGAAAAAATGTAACCTGTTTAAACTCTTTTGTAGGAGGAGTAACAAATACTGCACAGTATCAAAACAGACTCATGGTCTATGATCCTAAGCAGGTGAGTGTCTGAGTTATATATGTTTATATGTTTTGTTTTGCTTCAAACAGGTCTCTTGGCAAATGCATAAAAGGATTTTGTAAGGTTAAAAGCACTGACCATTTGAATTAGCGGTGTTTTAAATTCACTTTGTACTGATCTGTGAGTTTAACAGAATAATGGAGACCCCTGACAACTTATTATGTTTGTAAGCCTATAGGCATTAGAAATATCTTAAACACAGAAATGTGCTTTAAATCACCTATATTTATCAGTATTTATTTTGCTTGTTCTTTTTTTAATTTTTTTTCTTTTGTAATCCAGCAGCCCTGGGCAATGTATACTCAAAGTCAGTGTCCCAAAACCGCTGCTTGTCATTGGCATTCTGCTTTTAATTGCATATATGGGCCTTTTTGTTTCCTGCATACTTTGGGAACTGTACTACCTGGCCATGACTTACTCTGCTGACTGCAAGGGTGCCTATCATTTCATTACCCAAGCACCTAAAATATCTTTTAGGGATTATTTCATACATTATGTATGTGTTTTGATTAGGTTAGCATGGCTCAGTAACCATTTCAGAGGGTTAGGGCATGGTTATGCCCTCTTGCTTGTATTAGGAATTAAAAGTCCTAAGCTTGCAATCAGAGTTGCATAGCCTGATTTACACCCACGTGGAAGAGTATTGACTTTTCTGATTGTAGGATAGGGGCTTTGATTGCTGTATTTGGAAAAAAATTGTGCCAGGAGATACTTCTGTGTGGTTCCCACTGACTTTTTAAAGCATAGCACATATGGGGCCTGAAGCAGAAAGCAGGAGATGACACACCTGCCTCGTTCTTTTTGAGGTGCAGTTTTATCATTGACTGTACAAATGCTGACTGTTCTAAATCCAAGTAGCAATTACAGGCAGCAATCTTACTTTTCTTGTGAGGGGGGCATGTGTTTGGATACCATGTCTCTACTGTACCTTTCACTTTATTTCTTCACTTGCTGACGTGAAAGTTGCCCCCCAGAATAGCAGTGGTCGGGCTGCCTCAGCGTGCTGTGCTGATGGTGAGGAACCCGGCCTGGTGCGTGAAGAGTTACAGAGGAATTGTGCACTTGCATTCTTCAAACGGGGTCTGCTTCGTGTTTGTACACACAAGCTCTTTTTAAAAATTCTGCTGGCATATTGTTTACGGTGGGTACTGGAAACCATCACATCTGCTTGCATCTCGCACGGAATCTCAATAGCTCTATCACGGAGCCCCAGCGCCGGCTCCTGCGCGAGGCCTTTGTGGCGAGTCGTTAAT
>NW_008239110.1:1662557-1680464 GCF_000691975.1 Corvus brachyrhynchos
CGATAATGCCTGCCATCTGCCACCGAGCACACAGCTACCTGCCAACAAGCCGGCTGGGCTGACCTCTGCTTCCCCACCACTGATTAGTATTCACACACCGACTTATTAGAAATGACCCTGCCAGGCCCCTCTGTTTCGCTGCCTTTGCAGCGCTTTGAGGCTCACCTGGCAGGCACTGCAGTGGAGGAAGCTAAAGATATAATCAGGGGATGCAGGCAGGCTTTGCAAAGCAGATGGTGTCTATAGTCTGGTGTTAAGAGACTGGACTACTAATGCGAACATTAATGCCTAATATTCAACTATTACACATTGAAATGTATAGCTATATATTGCAGAGGTTAAAAGGCAGAAGGTTTAGAGGCTCTCGAGTTGCTGCACATGTATCACAAAAAATTTCCTCACAGATTCTTAACTTCCTCCACTTAAGTTAATCCTACCCGTTGCCAGGTTGTTTGATTTGGTAGGCATAGCAGGAGCAATTGTTTTCTCAGGTATAAAATACTGTGCTTTAATCCTTTGTCTTCCATGTCTTTTTGCCTCTCCCCTAAACAGGTAAAATTCTTGAATATTGTTAATGAGTAAGAAAAATATGGAAAGGGTTGTAACTTTGTAATTTCCCACAAATAAAGGGTTAACTTTAAACCAAATGCATGAATCATTTGAGAAGATTCTTTAGGAAATTATTTTTCCTGTTGCTTCATTCTCCAAGGATAAGATCAAATAAGCTTCTGAATAAAGAAAGGTAGAAGAATTTCTCTTCTCTCATAACAGAGCTCATTGGTACAGATAATTTTAGCACTGTATACAAAGGAGACATCTAATAGTCTGGTTTAAGGAGAATTTGCTATGGAGTTATAAAGAAAAAAAAAGACCTTTGAAACCTGATGAGCTAGACAAAAAAAAATACAGAGCAAGAAGTACCTTTAAATTAATGAATTTAAATGTGAGAACTGTAAACCACATGTTGAAAGTCCAGTATCCTTAGTCAGTGTTACAACCAACACACATGTTTAGCATATGAACAGAACAAGTATATGCACTTGTGGTTCCTGACCAAGGCTAAGAAGAAACCAGACCTGTGCTGCTGTTTATTGCACTACCAGTATAGGTGTGTCTTTGAGCAGTGCTTGGACAAGTTCCCTCTCTTCCCAGAATAAGTGGTTAAGCCGTAGCCCGATGCCACAGAGGAGAGTGTATCACTCCATGGCCGCTGTCCAGAGGAAGCTTTACGTGTTAGGTGGGAATGACCTCGACTACAACAACGATCGGATCCTGGTCCGTCACATAGACTCCTACAGCATAGATGCCGACCAGTGGACCCGTTGCAGCTTCAACATGCTGACAGGTGAGCATTGTACAAAAGGGGAACTCACTACTGTCGAACTGAAACGTATTTTCCCTTTAGATGCCTTTAGTATGTGGAACTCCATGACTTTGCTACAATTGCTTCTGATTTAGGGACCACTGTTAGCCAAGAAGACACTTTTCTTTACAGTTCTGGCATTCAGTGGTCTACAAAACATTTGTTTTAGCACATTGTACATTAAATTTTGAAGAAGGTGCAGATAAATTTTATTTAATTAAGCAGTCATTAAAAATAATTTGGTATAATATTATCAGTATTGCTTTTTTAATTCTCCAAAAGCTTGCCTGTGGTATTGGTTTTAGTTCCCTGTTTGAGTGTATAAGAGACTGATGTTTCTTTACCATGTAACATCATTTTGTAGTGGTTTCTGCTGGCGTTATAGGGCAAAGCTTTCACTGAAATTTGTTAACTTCTAAACAGTATCTTCTTAATAAATTATCCGAAAGCAGGTGTCCTTGTTGGAACTCTGTCAAGTCAGAAGTGAATTGAGCACTTAGTTAGCTATAGGATCTGTAAAGTTCTTCTTGACTTACGAGTAAGAACTGTTACAGGTGTACCTTGCAAAGCACTGCAACTCACTGTCCCTGCCACCCAGTCCACCAAACTTCACCTCCACCTGATACAGTTCCCTGATGTATTATCCCCTTGAATCCCAAGGGGAGACATAGAATCATAGAATGGTTTGGGTTGGAAGGGACCTTAAAGATCATTTCGTTCTAACCGCCTGCCATGGGCAGGGACACCTCCCATTGGACCAGGTTGCTCAAAGCCCCATCTAACCTGGCCTTGAGCACTTCCTGGGACTGGCCATCCACAACTTCTCTGGGCAGTCTTACCACCCTCAAAGTAAAGACTTTCTTCCTAATATCTAGTCTAAACCTACTCACAGCTTGAAGCCATTAACCCTTGTCCTGTCACTGCATGCCCTTTTAAAAAGTCCCTCTCCAGCTGTCTGCTGGTACTCTCTCTGCTGGTACTGGAAGGCCACAATTAGGTCTTTTTAAAAAGTCCCTCTCCAGCTTTCTGGTAGGCTCTCTGCTGGTACTGGAAGGCCACAATTAGGTCCCCCTGAAGCCTTCTCTTCTTCAGGCTGAACATACCCCAGTTCTCTCAGCCTTTCATTGCAGGAGAGGTGCTCCATCCCTCCCATCCACTTGGTGGCCTCCTCTGGACTCATTCCAACAGGTCACTGTCCTGCCTGTACTGAGGTCCCCAGAGCTGGACACAGCACTCCAGGTGGGGTCTCACCAGAGTGGAGTAGAGGGGCAGAATCCCCTCCCTGAACCTGCTGGCCACACTTCAGACAGGCATGTGACACCTTCTTAGAGTAGCACTAGCAGTAGGGTTGCTTGGTGTCCAAGTCAGGCCATCAGAGTATTTGATGAACACTGGGGAGAGAGGCAGAGATTAAAAGGAATTACACACAGTCAAACAGAACTGGTTTTTCACGTGTCTTTTGCTCACTAGTTAATTATTTTATTATCTGGAGGAACTGACAGCCTTTGAGAAGGATGTAATCTGATTTGCAACTGCAGAACTGTGGCACCACAGGCACTCTCCTCATTCTGGAGCTGACTCTGTGCCATTAAATGCTTTGCTGTGAGGCAGCCTCCTCTCCACTGCCTGCAGGTTGTTTCCACAACCTGCACCTTAAGAAACTATCCCAGCCTTTCTTTCTGTCTGTGCAACTGGCAGTAAATGTGCCTGGTGCACTGTGTAGTGCAGACTTTTTTAAGGCTATTTTTTTCCCTCAAAACTTCCAAACTTGTTTGGAGACTGTTGCGATGGGGATGAACTTGCACAGCAGCTCCAGCGATTTTCACCGTGCTTGCACCTGGAGGAGCTGGGCTGAACAGGTGTGGGCAGCATGTGAGGAGCTCTCAGCCTCTGTGGCTGAGGGGCATGTGGGGACCCTGCCTGTCACCTGTGACACACCTGAGGAGGGAGCAGATGGTCCCCTGCACAGCCACAATATTGCTCACCTGAGCTATCCCTGGGCAGCACCAGGTGGGGCTCCTGCAGAGAGCAAGGAAGTGCCCCCACGCCTCACCTTCGCTCAGACATGTTGGGAATTCTGAAAGTCAAGTTACTGCCAGGAGTGTTTGCATCCCATTATAGAACTCCAGCATTTGGTGTTAAAAGGGTTAATTAAACATTGAAAGTGGTTTCTATTTCCATTTTTGCTTTAGGTCAAAATGAGTCTGGAGTTGCTGTCCACAATGGTAGAATATATTTAGTTGGTGGCTATTCGATTTGGACAAATGAGCCTTTGGCATGTATCCAGGTGAGCGATTTAGGTTTCTTTTAAAGTCTTTTCCAATAAATTTGCAAGGATAAGTTTTGCACAGTTGTTATTAAAAAAGGAAAATACATGTGAAGTGGAGAGATTAAGGATATTTCTTATGCAGTCACTGAACTTGCATAAACAGAGAGGAAATACTGTAGATATTAAAAGTATTTCCAGATGAGCCAATAGATGCAATTCCTCTAAGATATTCCAGTAAACCAGGGCTGAGTTATCTTTCCTTTGGCAAGGTTTGGATAAAATAATGTGTATATATTCACAGGTTACACAATCAAGTTCAAAAGGAATAGGGCAGCAGAAATGGGTGACAGGGCTAAGAATTTTTCAGCCCATATTGTGATTTTTCTTTTCTTTCCAAGTTGTGTTTCTGAAGGGCAGCCAGAGTAAACAAGTTGTTCATTGACCAAGTGCAGTCAGCCCGTGACTTGCCCTACTGCTTACTGCTTTAAAGCTTCAGTGGAAGTTTTTTGATCCCTGCTCTAGGCAATAGGTTGTCCAACAAACTCTTCTGCTCTCCCATCTTTTATAAAAGCAGCTCACCTGCAGATCCATGGATTTCAGGTACTTCGGTACAGAAATTTGGAATTCTTGTATTTCTGCATGTCTCTGAGTGAAGCAGCTCTGCATCACAGCCATTGCTTTGTGACCAGCTGGGCAGTTACAGACAGAAACTCTTGTTTATGTCTCAGTTTCTGCACTTTTGCTGATAAACAAAATTTTCATTTGCTTCCAACTTTTTGGATTTTAGAATTTCACCTCCAAACTGTCCCATAAGACTAGAAGTTAGGCTTAGCATAAGAAGGGAGTATATTAGGTTGCCACACTGCTGGTCTTATAATGAACACTTAGTAGCATGAATTTGTAAAAAGTAGATAATGCAAGATAAACAGTTAAAAATATGCTCTGGTCATTAGTATAATTCTGTTTTAGCAAGTTGTTGGATACCATACCTAAAAATTTATTGGAAAAAGTCGTTCAGGCTGGCTTGGATATAGCTGACATATAATGCTTAGATGGAGTAATAGCACAGTATAGAGGTAGCAGCTGTGCTCCGCCAGTGGGCTCCTTTACAATCAACAGGTACTTTGCAGTATTGCACCTGGGTTTAAATACAGCTTAGTGACAAGCAAAAATGATCTTGGGATCTTGCTTTCTTAAATGGACATTTGTCCACATCCCCAGACTGATCGTGAACTGGCAGTCTGCCTGACACAGTCCCCACATAAAAGGGAAAAGAAATATAATGAGTGATTTGGCAGAGCTCTGTGTGCTGTCCCTCCTCAGCTGTTGGCAGTGTGCCTGGCTTTAACCAGCAAAACTAGCCCTTTTATCTTCCAGTTGAGGAAAACTGAGATTGATCGCTCCTTTGGAAGAAAAAATTCCACTTTTCTTCAAATACCTTTACTTACTTTAAGTCAGTCATTTCTTTGGCATTCCCATCTTCCATAGAGCTTCTGTGCCCCCTATACACCACTGAGCTGACAGATGATTTGTGCTCTCTGCTAACAGGAGCCCTTCTGTGCAGGGTAACCCACTTGCACGGCTGCACCTTCTCCTGCCAGGAAGCAGGATCCAATGTCACCGTTTGCTCCCGAGTGCCTGTGCACTCAGGTTTTGGGTTGGGTGATGAGAACAGCAAATGGATCACCAGATCCATAAATAATCTAAAAGTTATCTGAAACTACCATTCCACTGGGATGAGTAGTAAATACATGTGGTGGGTGCCAGCAAATTTGTTTCAGCTTTTTTCTGTTATCCCAGAAATATTTTGTATGCTTTGACATGCAGGTGCTGGATGTTAGCAAGGAGGGGAAGGAAGAGGTATTCTATGGGCCTACGCTCCCCTTTGCTTCCAATGGAATAGCAGCCTGCTTTCTCCCAGCTCCTTACTTCACGTGCCCCAACCTTCAGACTCTCCAAGTGCCTCACCACAGGATCGGCACAATGTGACGCATTCCTTGCGCTTCACAGAACCAGAAGTGGAGGGGGAAAACATCAAACCCTGTGCATAGAAGGGTTCCTCTGGGTCAGTGAGAAGAATCAATCCACTGCTGCTTTACCATCACACATTTGTCTTAAAGTCAGATGACAGCAAGCAGGAAGGAAGCTACAAAACCTTTGTGCGGTTTCTCCTCAGCCTCAGATGCAGAAGCAGATAACTGAGAGCGTTGGGCATTTCTGCTGGTGACTACTTGCTACGTGTCTACTTCATTTCCTTACCAACTTCATCAGGCATTGTGGATGCTCTCAGCTCTCCCTGGGCTGTTGCTCTTTGGAGTCTGCACTTTCAGTTGTTCACCAGTGGCGCTTTCAAAGATGATAAAACATATCTGTTTATGTTGACAAAGATGATATAATACTGTGCTAATTATGCAACTTACTTGATACCTTTGGCAAAAAGAATAACAAATGTGTTGACTTCCAATTCCAAACTCCATTGTTTACAGTTTCTCATTTAATAATACTTCATTTGAAATTTAAATACTTCAAAACAGATTAAAACAAAAAAAACCAAGCAAGCCCAATAGGATATGAGGAACAGATAAAAACTGTCTCAGCTGAAAGGCAAAGAAAATGAAGCCTCATGGTTAAACTCAAGTCTGAACTGAATGTGTTTGTCTAAGAATCTAAAGATTGTTTGGGATGTCATTTACCAAGGTCTACTACCAAATAAATGTTACCTTCTGTCATATGATCAATTCTTCCTGACAGCTGCAGTCTTTTAATGGTGGAGATCAGCCTCTTTACTGTATAATTAAAATGTGCCATTTACTTAATATTTTTAATATCCAGTTTGCAAGGGGTCACCACATTTACAATTATCAATGAACAGTCTCATTTTGTCCAACATATGGTCCCACAAATCACTGGTCTCCAGAGGCTAAACAGGTGTAGAACAATGTCAATATTTATTTATTTATTCTTTCAGTTTATATAGTGTGTCTCCATTCCATTCTCCAGGCATATGCCAGCTCACAGCAAATAGTCTAACCTAGTGTATTTTGGCTTTGCTTGGCTACTGCAGCCCCTGTCTCTTATCTCTGTGTTTTATTTACATATTGAGCAAAAATGTCAATGTTTGTAAATATTAACCAAGCATGTAATTAAATCTTTCTCTATTTCTGATTTATGGATACTCTGCACTTCTCTGCCTTACCTACTGATCAGCTCCCTGCCCCTGTGCTGCCTGAGCCGATGCCACATGTGGAATATGCTGCAGCAGTAGCCTGTGCCTTCTGGACAGGAACAGGTTTGACTTTGTCCAGTGAGCAGTGCTTTCAAATCAAAAACATCTTTTCGCTTTTAAGGGTCTGGTTACAGGGAAGTAATTTTATTACCATTTCTGTCTCCCGCTGGGCAGTGGGACATCACCTTTCCTTTTCCATACTTATCAGGTTAGACTGTTTTATGGTTGGTTTGGTTTTTTTTTTTTTCTGAGCTTTCTCACTCTCGTTGCCTCAAGCAGAGCTGCAGCTGCACAGTCTTTGCCTGGCACACTGACTCAAGTTACTAACACCATCTCCTTCTGTGCACCAAGCAAGCCTGCATCCAGGCAGGACTTTTCTCTATGCTGCAAGGGAGCTGGATAGGCTGTACATGAAGACATATTTTAGTTTCTTGTTTTAATTTGTTTGATCTCCTGGAAATCTGCATGCAAAGAACAGCTCTCTGAACAGGCCATTTACAGAAATTGTATTGCTGTGTGGGCTGCAGGGTCCAAGCCCCACAAGTATTCAAACTTTGACTTAGGTGGGGCTTTCAGGGACACAGACAGAGTACATGTCTCATTTTCAAGAGGACGGTGGCTAAAATAATCAAAACCTGTGTGCAGGGGCTTTGAGTCTCATCCCCGAGGTACCACACCAGGTGAGTGATCAGTTTTTGTTTCGGGGGCAGAACTGACACTTTCTGCTTAAGCCCAGTGCACTTCTGGACAATAGTGCAAAACATGTTTTCTGTCTCAGCTTAGTTTGGAGGCTTGTATTCCTAAGTCTCATAGCTTACCACAGCTGTAGCTATGGAATAATTTCTAAACTGCTGCCTCTGGAGAGCAAGGGGAGGGATTAGGATGGATCAGGATGACTGCTGAGCAGTGGCAGAAAGTGGCAGCAGTGGCCTGGGTTTGAGAAGAAGAGGGGGGCAGCTTCCTTATGCAAAGCAGCATGTGCCTCTTGGTTCGAGGTCTGAAAGGCAAGAAAGTTATTTATCATGTTTGTTCTGCCCCTTAGACACTTTTACTGCTCTGGTTGTTATCACCAATTGTCTGCACTGTGAATGGCAGTTTTAAACAGCTGTGCAATTGCATTATATTGGTTAGGGGTACCTCTGCCACAGAGCCTCAGGACAACACATATGCTCCTATTAGTGTCAGGATTCTGCTCTGGCTCTTAATCATCAGGCTCTGCTGATTACAGAGGTCTTTCACAGCAACCTCTGAGTCATTTAAGATTTTGCATTTCCTATCTGCGTCTTTCTGCTTTTGTTGCAGGACCTACAGGACAGATGGAGGGTGCTTTGCTGCACCTGAAGTCAGAAAATGCCTCATAGCCCTTGCCAGATGAGCAAAACCCAGTTAATTATTGCCAGGTAAGAAAAGGGAACAGTGTGGATGCAAGAGCAGATAGAGAGCACCCTGCTGTGGCTGTGGGGTCTCAGCTGGAAGGAGTGAGGATGGGAGAGCAAGGCTGGCTTCACCTGCCACCTGCAGCTGTGCAGAACTCCTGCAAAGGCTGCCTGGTGAGCTGAAGTTTCTGAATCACCATGTCCTCGCTCTGCCATCCTTGCATTGAGCGTCTCTGGCTTCTGAAATTGCCATGGTTTCAGAATCCTATGTGTGACCTCCAGATCCACCTGTGATGTTCTAAATTTTGTACCATTTTGGGCAAACATACAACTCTGAAACCAACCTTCGTCCCTACCCATCCTACTGGATTTGGTATGTACCTCTGACATGAGTTTAGTTCAGTTTTTCCACACAGCCTTAAAGCTGTCCAGAACAATATTATTTCTACGCTTTTTGGTTCTGTCAGAGTCTGATCATCACAGTGTGAGAGCAGATGCCAACACAAGTCATTTACCCAGCTGGGAGTGTTCAAGGTCATGGGACAAGCTGCAACCAGTGAGAACTCACTGCTGCTTCAGGGAAAGTGGTGTTCTTACCAGTGAATAATGCAGCAGCAGTCACTGACTGTCCTGTTTGGAAGACAGTGCAATTCTGTGCCCTGAACTCCTTAGATTTACGCATTAAAGCTATTTATATCTGCAACTAAGACTTTTGGGCCACAAGGTCTAAAGAGCTGAAGAGCTATTCTCTGATCTTTTTTAGGCCACTCCCATAAAGAGTAATATTCCATCCTTTATATAGCTTTAATCAAAGTATATAGTTTAAAGTCTATATATTTTACCTTTGAGTCCTAAAATGTGTTATCAGCTCTTCTTAGCTATAAATAACCACAAGGGAATCAGCTGCTTTGTGCTTTTAATCAAAAAAATACCCGATTTTCACAAGCAGCAGCACCAGCAGCTTCTTCTGCCACTTTGGTGTCTCTTGAGTATTTCACACCCAAGTGCTGACTAAAGAAACTCACGTGTTATGAGCCAGTGTGCAGCAGTTCTGCTTCTGTACAGTAATGTTGTTGTAATCCTTCAATTTCTAGTTGTGGCTTACAATTTTCTTCTTAGTTTAGCAACTTTTGGGCCAAGTTCCTGACAGAAGAGCTGAAACTTCTATAACTCTTTTTCATCTAAGCTTTGCCTTCCCCAGTTACCCTCCCCCAAACCTGTACAGACATTTAGTACATCAGTTGCAGAATCGTGGAGAAATAGATAATTGAATATTCACACATGCAGAAACAACCCAGGCAGAATGTGGAACAATGTGGAAACAAGCGCGAAAAGAGGCGGCATCTGTTTATTGAAAATTAGAATGTAGAATAAATTAAGAGGGCAAGGTTAAAACACTTCATCTGCAGGCAGAGTTTGTAGGGAGGAAGACTGCAGGAAGTTTAGCACACAGACTGTATATAAAGGACTTATGCTGTTCTGTTTTTGCAAAATGAGTTGGTTTTTCTTCCCTCCAAGGACACGTTATAAAGGGATAAAGTGTCCACATAAAGAATGGTTTTCCAATAGAGATGATTATATATAGCTGCTTCACAGTAATGCCAGAATTAAAATGCTTAAAACATTAATGTTGCAATGCTTCAAGTACTGAAGAACAGAGTAAGTATTTTTAGCAATACCCTCAATTCATGTAAGCAAATGCTGTGCTAATTTTTCCACCAGTGCCTATGCAGGTCATGCTGGGCCTTTCTAAAGCAAATAATAAATTTAGCAAATTTACATTTTTTATGCCTGTTTTGGTGTCATTCTGCAAGGAGAAGGGTAGAGCCAAGATAGTGTTTGATGCATTGACAAATCCAGTGAATTTGGTTGTAATGTGGAATTACTCTGCTGGCATTCCACAGGCCTGTAAAGATACCACATCTATGAACAGAGGATCTGAGCTTTTACTTTTTTGTTGTTGTTCTGTACATACCTTTGCACTTTGTACATTAAGCTTCCTAAAGGTTTACCACTTTAAAACTGCTCAAGTAGACAAAAGCCATATCCTAGTCATTCATCATAAAACAAGCTTAATTATGCTAGGACATATTGACACTGCATCAGATTTTTAATCTTCAACATAATTTTATAACCATTGCTAACAGATGGGCTGATTACACTGAATTTAAGTAATAGTTAAAAATTCTAAAACATGATCAAACTGGAAATACCCATTGCATACATAATTATGAAAAAAGCTACTGGAAGAAGGAAAACCAGAGTGCCATAAAACCTCTTTTTTGTTTCCTGAGGGAAATATATTGCATTTAAGTGCAGAGTTATCAAAGTTCCTTAGATGACCAAGCAGTTTATGCTATTGGCAGCTCCTCTTCAATTACAGCAGATAACACAGGACTTTATTCTTTCCATAGGTCTGCTGCTCTATTCCAGCATAAAAGGTGTGAATTTTTCTATTTCAGAAGCTCTTTTTTATTGAAACATGCACCCCCCCACCTTTTTTTTTTTCATTGAAAATGAAAGCAAGGAGTAATTTAAATTACCATGTTTCTGCTCTTCAATAACAATAACAGATGTAAAATTCTTTTGAAACAGAGGGACAGCTTAGTGGGACTAATGGAAGTCACATATGAATTCTGAACAGAAGGTATTTTTTTTCATGTTATCTTAAGGTTACTAAAGGAAAGATAAGCCAGACTTCCCTCTGCCTGCCATTGTTCATCATGTGCTGGACATCTGTTTCTTATCACAGGGATGATAATGGGTCAGAGGTGATTGGTATCCTGAATTCTGGAATAGAATACTGTCTATTCAGATCTCAATTCTATACATTGTGTGAAAAAAAGGGTGCTTAGTATATATACACACATAGTCCTCTTATATCCTGGAACAGTCCTCTGGTCAAGGAGATCAGTGTGGAAAATGCTGGCAAGGCTTATGATGACTCTGTTTCAAACAGGTATCCCATTACCAGTATTAGCATTCCAAACGAAAGGACACTGGTCACAGACTGGGCAGCATGCTTGGGACAAGAAAAAGCTTACTGAAATATTTTGTTAAAACCCCACTGACAAACAGTGATTCTGTAGTTATAAGTAAGATGTCTGCTAGTTTTGGCTGGGGTAGAGTTCATTTTCTTCACAGGGGCAGGGATGGGGCTGTGTTTTGCATTTGTGCTGAACACAGGGTTGGTAATGTAGAGATGTTTTTGTTATTGCTGAGCAGGGCTTCCACTGAGCCAAGGGCTTCTCTGCTTCTCATACTGCCACACTGGGGCAGGGGCTGGGGGTGCTTGGGAGGAGACACAGCCAGGACAGGTGACCCCAACTGACCAAAGGGACATTCCAGACCATGTGACATCATGCTCAGTACATAGAAGTGGGGGGAGAGGAAGGAAGGAGGGGACATTTGGAGTGATGGGTTTGTCTTCCCAAGCTTTGTGCTACACCGTTATGTGTGATGGGGCCCTGCTGTCCTGGAGATGGCTGAACACCCACCTGCCCTTGGGAAGCAGTGAATTCATTCCTTGTTCTTCTTTATTTGTGTGCCTTCCCTATTTATGGCTTTTGCCTTCCCCATTAAACTGTCTTTGTCTCAACCCAGGAGTTTTTTACCTTTTACCCTTCCCATTCTCTCCCCGATCCCACTGGTGGGGGAACAGCTGTGTGGGGCTTGGCTGCTGGCTGGGGTTAAACCATCACAACATTCAAAATAACTTATAATACCACCATCATTTCATTATATAGATGGCTTTGAATGATGAAATTCCCCTGAATTAGGTACTCTAGCTACAATTTTATTTTCAGGACCTTTTCACCATCAGTTGTGGAATTTACAACTGCAGGAAGCATCCATCCTTGCAAGCAGTGTTATTTTTAAACAACATACTGGGAGACACCCTTACCATCCAATAAGTAAAATGCTGCCCTAGTGCTACAAAACTGCAGGCCAAAGGAAGAGCCTATAAAAGCTGAAATCAGGCTGTCACTTTATGGTGCCACCTCTCTGAGCAACCTGTCCCAGGGTTTCACCATCCTCATAATAAAAAAATTCTTCCATATATCTAGTCTGAATCTACCCTCTTTTAAACCAAACTGTTCAATGTCAAATATTACAGAAAGGTTTAATTTAAATAATGTTTATTGCCTTAAGCAGCCTTTATACAGACAACATCTAAAAAGACTATATATATATATAAAAAAAACTATATATATATATATATATATATATTTAGCTTTTAAGTTTTTTCTATATTGTAGTTAAAATAAGCCTTTTCTTTGTTCCTCCTAACTAGTTTTGGACTGCTGTTTTGGTGTATGCTTGGTAAGTCAGCATAAACTAGCACTCAGCAAGTCTTCCTCTTGTTAATATTATTGGAACTATCAGTCACATCTGCAAATGTCCATACCAAATAAATAGACCAAACCACATCCTCCATTTGGCAGTGGTTGATGACTATGATGCAAAATGCCTTATTTCTGTTCGCATTAACTTTGTGACAGAGAAGAATGATAATTTCCAAACTGTTTAAATCAGTTTCTCATCTGCCAGGAGCTGCTAAGCATTTCCATAAAGTCTTGTTTCTTTCTCAGAGACTTCCAACCACTGCAGATAGTATTAAATGTCTTTAATAACCTACTAAACACATCATTAAGTGCTTTGTTATAATATCTGTTCAATCTTTTAAAATCAGAGTCTTCACTTTCAGGAAGTAGTACTGCAGTCTGACATCTGTTCTGGGATCCACTGTGTGGTAGGACTCAAGTGTCAAAGGCATCTCCATTAATTTCTCTTGGAGAGGGGTGTTTTATATTTTTTTAAAAAAAGTTTTTCAGAAGCAGAATCCTTCTGGGATGAATAAAACTCCTCCCAGGTACATAAGCTTATGAGAAGCTATAATGCAAGTTCAATAAGTCACTTTCATAATGAAAAGAACCTCCATGTTCTGCACTATTAAGTAGCCTAAAGAGGCTTTTAGTTACTGCATTATCTGAAGTACCGATAGCTGATTTAGGCAAGAAGATTATCTAGTTAGACTTGATAAGATTACTGTAACAAAAGGGAAGCTGCTCTGAACAAGATTTTAGGGATTTTTGTGGAGCTATCAGACACAAAAATAATTTTTCCTTCCTGTTAACATTGTAAAGTTAAAACGTGAATAACTTTAAAAGTAAGAGCCTGCTCCCCGGTGTTGCCATTAAGGGCAAACCCACTCCCAAAGTCCAGTAAGTAGTTTCAGAAATTTTCAGAAAGCTTCAGATTATTGAGGGAAGTGAAAAGTGTAGATACCACAACCATTAATAATTAAAGTTTCCTGAGAACTTTATAAAGAGCTAGATCCACCCTGGAAAGACCCAAAACACAGCAAAATATTTGGAAGATCCAAATTTCCAAGCAAACAGGAATAATTATTAGCCTATCATCAAATGAGAAGTATTTTCATTAGAAGTCTGTCCTCTCTTCTTTTTCCCTCCCACCTTTCACTCCTAGTCTAAGTGGATAACTAATAGTGTCATGACTAATTAGAAGATCATGGGACCCCTGGAAATGACAGGTTAATTTTAAGATCATAGCATTGAAAAGGAAGAGAACAGGAAATCTGAACCTGCCTCTTCTTATATTACCCAGAAAGAAAACAGAGCAGTTTTACAATGGAATATGAAATACTGAAATGTTTTAATACAGGTGGAAGATTAAGACAGCTATATACATTCTGTGCAACATAAACATGAAAAAAAAAATGCTCTCTCAACACAAGCTTTATCACACTTGCACAACTTCTGAATGCACTGCATTCAACATGTTGAGTACTAGAGGGCACGCATTTTTCTCATTCTACTAAAATAATAAATTAGAAATTACAGAATTATTATTTTCTTAAGAAAAGACTGGATAAGATTTTCAGAAGTACACTATTAAGAGGGACAAGGTCTCATTCAATGTGAACTAAGTTGTGAAATTCTTTGAAATCCTGTCTTGTATGTTGCAATATAGGCTCTGTTCATATAGATACTGAATATGTAATAAATTAGCTTTCAACCTTTCTATTGCTATTCAACAGGATACTGAGTTAATCTTCAAATGCATGACAATAATAAAATACCACCAATTTTTTTTTTAAATTAATACATAAATTGGGGGGAAAAGCAACCACAACAATTGATGCATGTATTTTCATTGTAAAGATAAAGAACTTGTCTAGTCTGTTGTAGACTGTAGTTTTAGACACCAACAATGTCATAACGTCTGAGAGAAAAGGATTAGTCATCATCACACTACTGATCTGTCTCATTTTCCAGTTTTTGTATCTCATTTTGTCCAGCCTCTGCGAGGTAAGATAAGAGTCTCTTATAGGCTTCTCTGTTGGGGGGAAAAAAAAAAAAAAATCAAAACATGTAATGTGTTATTTTAACAATCTCACACATCCTAGGAGTAAAAGTGTGTAATTCCCAAACACATTGTTTAGATATTGGGATATTAAAACATGGTAACTTCCTGACACCTATTCAACTTCTTTGTTTGCTGTGACTCTTTAGCATGGCCAGATCAGAGGAAGAATAAGGACTGCATTGTTTATGGCTAGAAGTGTAGTGGAGATGCTTAGAAGCCTACTTGTTTAGTGAACTGCTGTGAAATAGAAGTTCCTCATTTAAAAATGTGGAGTTTCCAAGGCCTAGATGAGATTAGCATTCAGACTTGACGATGTTTGCTCTCTCATTTCTGCCTAAGCTATCCCTGTGACTCTCACCACAGCACAGTGATGTGAGCCCCTGGCACTTGGGTGCAGCCCAGCACTAACCCAGATTTAGACCACCATCCTCAACCAAGGACAATGACTGTTTTAAAATAAATCGGGAATTCAGAAGGGAACTGTCACTCAAGTGGATTTCCAGAAGAGTGCATATGTGTTGATGAGACATTTCACCTTAAGTTCATTCTAATACTCTCCAACCTAGACAGTGTAATTATTGTTGAAGTACTGCCTCTGACATTTAGGTCTTTTCTAATTATCTGGTTTTGTCATGAAATATTAACTTGAGCAAACAAAACTGAAGTTTTCTTACTAGTTCCTTGCAATAACAACACCAGACATCACCACTATAAGCATTTAATGCAACTTCTGAACCTTACTTCTTTTATAGAGATGGGTTTGCACTTTCATGTCTACAGTAATTGTACTGAATATGTTAATACAACATTATTTAGAGGCTGGGACTGAAGAGAGAGAATCAGGTGTTCTTGAAGAGAGAAAATTAGTGTTCTTACAATAAAATGCTCATAGATCACCTCAGGCTGCTGGGTAATGGAGCACATTCTAAATACAAATTACTAATAGAAAACATCGGCAACAGATTAGATAATATATAAGGTTTAAGTGATGAGGCTAAAGGAAATGTAGCTCTTCAGTAATCTCCAAGCATATATTTCAGGAAGCTCAAACAACCTGCTTGCTTTCAGTATTTCGTAGATAATGGGATGAATGTTACCATATTAACAGTATTTAACAAAAGAAAAACAAACAAAAATTTTAGCCATGAAATACAGTATCGAAGGATGAAAAGCAGGTCGTGTGGAAATCCTGCATATAACAGTACATCAGGCTGACCCTGGGCAAATTCTCTTAAATAAAGGGAAATGCAGTTGTTGGTATTAGATAGTAAAAAGTGAAAAATATAAGTACAAATAATTAAGTACATTTTTCATTAAATGGAAGATTAATACCTTGTGAGTACCCTTTAGTGTCTCAGGAGTCACTCTTGCACAACTCTTGTCTTTTGGACTTTTTATAGCCCAGGCCCTGCCAGCACACTTCAAAACTTCCCCAGTGTGTGGCATGAGTGGATCCTCCCCTTTGAGTAGTCCGAGGATGTGCAGTAATGCAAACCCTGGGGCCAGTTCCTTGCCCAGACTACAGGAGAGCCACGGGCAGCCTTCCAGTGAGCAGCACTAACAGGGGGAGCCCTTTTGGCTTGGGTGCCACACGAGGCAGAGCTTCCTGGAGTTTTGTAACAATGCTGAAAGGCCAGTGCTGCATCTGCACCCAGAGACACCACCCTCCCCACACAGCTGCTCCCCTCATGTGCCATTTCCTCCTAATGCCAGATGGATTCACATGTCAAATATTTCCTAAGTTCTTGGGGGGCAAACGGAGGAAGTGTGAGCCTGCTGTGCCTATTGGAGCCAGCCTTTCCTGGACACCCACAACTCTTCTAAGTTTAGATTATGAGAGAGCTCTTGAAACTAAGTTGGGGGTATTTCTTTTCCAACCATCTCAGATCATACCTACTAATACTATAATTTTACATATGATCCATAAAGTCCTCTAAAACAGGAACTAACAGGAAAATTCTTAGGGTAAGGAATTCTTAATTGTTTTGCAACATACAGTGCAGAGACAACCTGGATTCATATAAATTCTTCTGTGGTCTGTGGACAAAACAAAACATCTCTGGAAATACTCAACAAATATAGATGGCTTAAAACCATGAAAGGCTTGAGTTAAGAGAGATTTCTGGCTGAACACACTTAAAATCACTCATTTTTGAGTGTCTGTGCTGCTGTCTTAACACTGCTTTCTTTCAAGAGAATAAACATCTACTATTCATTGTCAAAAAATAATATTAAATGAAAATCAAACCTCTGTGCAGCATTTCTTCCAAGGCCTTGTTTGTGCTCCGAGTCCTTCAAAGACTGTGTGATTGTGGGAATCAGGCTGGTAACGAACGTCCGATCCAAGACTGCCACTGTTTCCAGTATGCTGAAAAGCCGGTGATCATAGACAGCAGTGTAGTCCTGGATAAACTGCCTGAGGGGGATACAGAGGCATTTAATGCAGGGTCAAAACTAGATGCAGAGAACATGCCAAGAACAATTGAAGAGTCTAATCAGAACAAGCAATCTGGCTGCATAGCAATTTTCATATTGTTACACTGGAATACTCTACCTGGAATACTTTCTCTAAACAAAGCCATGCTTTTGAAACCTAATGCTAAAAATTCCACACAGTTATTTTCAAGTAATCTGGCAGATTCTGGCGGCTGTTTCACCAGGACTGCCTTGTTCCAGAGCACTTCACTTCATAATGTGTGTGAATGCAAAACTAAACTATATATTCCTTATTTAATAACTAATAATTGTAATAAAAAGACTAACAAAACAAGAGTTTTAGATTCAAATTTGCAGAAACAATGTTGGCATTTCTTATAAAGCTCCACTGGATCTTAACTGGGGCAGACCATTGGATGGAAGCACATCCATTTGCCTTCCTGAGGATTTGAGGTCTTTAAAGACCACAGATTACATTCAAATCAAAATTAACACCCTAGGGATGACACATCCCATGAAAGTGATGTACCACATACAGACTGGCATTCCCACAAACACCCATTCTTATCTTGGTGAGTTTCTCTGGAGCTTTCACCTAGACGTGACCCAATAAAGCAACAGTGTGTAAGGGTTGCAGAATGTCTTTGGGTGCCAGGTCAGGCACCTGTTCTACTGTATCCATGTGAGATACAGGATTCATTTTGCAGAGCTATGAAAGGAGGATAATTTACATTATAATAATGTATTATTGTCACAAAATCAAATAAAAAAAGATAAGCTTGTTATATGAAGATTATCTGCACTTCAAATTTGGCACACACATCTTTCACAGCACTATTGGCATTCC
>NW_008239110.1:1680518-1691666 GCF_000691975.1 Corvus brachyrhynchos
TCCCTACTGTATGCCTCTCAAAACTACCTCACCCCTGAGGAAGCAGGTATGTCTCTCAATTCTATTTTTATGCTCTGGCTTTTTGGCAAAGCTGTGTTCAAACCCAGTGCCAAAAGTACCATTACTTAAATACCATAAACAAGCAACAATGCAGCATGTTAGGATAATTAGTTATTTTCAGAAAACATGTTTGCTGTCAATTGGCTTGCAGCAGCTTTGCTGCCAGTTGGCATATTTTCTGGTTACCTAAATACAGAAGTCAGCTGGGTGGCATGTTCTCCTCCTGACCCTGCT
Organism: Corvus brachyrhynchos; assembly: GCF_000691975.1. NCBI lineage: Eukaryota > Metazoa > Chordata > Aves > Passeriformes > Corvidae > Corvus > Corvus brachyrhynchos. Next base: position 1,680,813 of record NW_008239110.1, read on the forward strand.
TGGCAGCCTTCTACCATGTACTGTACAATGTCTGTAGATATTTTTTTAACTGCAAAAGAAAAATCACAAGATTCACACAGAGCTCTTGAACTGACCATCTGGAGAATGTCTTTCATGAAGACAAAAATTTTTAAATGAGGAAGAAAAAAAGGTTTCATCTTTCTTTGATGCAAGTGAAATGACTGTGAGAGCACTTAGATTGGCTGTAAGGAAGAGAATGAGTCATGGTTTTATGCAAAAGTCTTATTTTTACCACCATTATCCTTTAAACAGGTTTTTAAATACACTATGGTCTTTTTAAGTTAAAGCCAAGAGATACACATTTAGAGGAAATAGAGGTTTTATTTAAATGTTACGTTCTGTTTATATTCCTTCATCGTTCCTATTTGATTCAAAAGAAAGGTAGCGACAGCATTATATCCTGCTCAGAGCTATGTGGATCTACTCTGTACTTTCAGTGGTGGAGATTGTTCTGAAATGCACCCTAACTCTTTTTTTAAGGGAAAAAGTCCTAAAAAACCCAACAAATCCCCCCTACTATTTTCTCAATAATTGTTTCCAAAAAAATTCCCAAGTTGCAAGATACAGCTCTTCCTTTATAAAGGCAGAACTGGGCTGCAATGACTTTTTCAGAAGGGTGTGGCAGAGCCCTGTCCAGGCAGGCAGGGAGCTGGTGGCTACAGCAGCACAAGACTGCCAGCTCATTCCCCAGCACATTGCAAGGTGGGTACGTAGCTTCCAGCAGATATGGCTGTGATGGCAAAAGGGGGAAGAAAGTTGTGTGATGATTGAGCTAATTTCCTAAGCACATCTTGTCCTTGAAACTATTATACACCAGAACCAAAAAGTGCTTCATTAGAGAAAATTCCCAGGAGAAGTCAGAGGTGAATCCAAATTTTGCTTAAATGCCTCTCTAGGAGCAAGAAATTGAAATTTTGAGCTCAGGTACCTTCATTATACAATGGTGGGGTGAAAAGAGTGCTTCGTTCTTTAAGCAGCTAAAAATAAAGCTGTTCTTGCTACAAAACAAAGCATGCTAAAAGAAGAAAGAAGACTCAAAGATACCTTCAGAGAGCAACATGCTACTTTTAATCCATTTATAATGCCTCTGTGGGGAGAACATACACTTGCCTTATTTGGTCTCAAAACTTTAGGTGGAAGAAAATTTCCACAATTCCTAAGTCTGAAGGAGATTAGGTGGGAAGAATGGGGAAAAAGGAAATGACTTCAGATTCCTGAGAAGTTGATTAGTTCATTAGAGAGTTAAATGAGGCAGGACTTCTCTGCTTGAGAAACAGAAGTCCCAGACCAGTTAATGAAAAAAACAGCCTCATGCAGTTTAGCTGGCCAAATTACCTTATTCACCTCATCTGAGAGTCTTAAATACTGGGATGAAAGATGCTCAGCAGTGCAAAAATCTTGCAGGTGTGGAGAGATGTACTTAAAGCAAACAAATAACTCACCTTGCAGCTCATTAACCAGTACCAAGCATTTCAATGCGGCTGGGAGAACCAAGTTGATGTCACACAGTTCAGTGCTCTGAGTTCTCTGAAGTACTTCAAGAATGAAAGCAAGAACAGAGGCCAAGCGAGGAGGTGGAGCATTCCCTTTGAACTGCAGGTAGTTTTCACTGGGAAGACAAAGCAAGCCAGAACAAAGTCTATGACTTGGGGTTTTTTTCCATTCAATGCAAGCACCATATACCTTAAAATAACTGTGCTATTTCAGCAAGAGGCCTATTACATAGATTTCTATCTAGGCTCAAATAATGGCTTCTATTTGTCTTAGTCGTAGCAATGACTCCCAGTTTGTCAGAGGACAGTGATACCTTCTGACTCTTCTATTGAGAGGGGAGTAAGAAATAAGAGCAAGCATAATTACAGTTAAAAACCCAAGTGTGACAATTAAAAGCTAACCACAAAGGTAGCTTCATAATATAATTGACTAGATGAAGGAATCAAGATTCTAAGATCCTAAACCAACATCCACAATACAGCTGTTACTCAGTTACGTTATTTTAGCTTCACGTGCTTTTGCAAACTTACAATCATACTTGTGGTAACAGCTCTGTTGTTACACTGGTACTGTTGTTTTATTTTTGTCAACAGTATTTTGTAACAGGACAGCCAATGACTGATTTTGCTCTGTCAGAATTAACACAAATGTCTCCAGTATAAAATCTGGTACAAAGATAAAAGGTGACCTGTCGATCTGCAACAAGAGCAAATTTTAACATCGCATACAGGGAGTGTTGCAACTTTAACACCTTGATTTGTTCCTTTTCCACAAAAGAATACAGGAATATGAACTACTCTTGGTTTGGCACCATAAATTAATGAAATCTGAAGACAGTAAGTTTGAATTGAAGCATTCAAGACAGAGGAGCGCAGGTGAAAGAGAACACAGCTTTCATTCATCAGTCAACAAGAGCACTCCCAGAACCTTAAAAAAAAGCTTTTAAGATACTTAATATTAGGTACAGTTATCTACTCAAACAAGGCACATGTGTTGACTGAGTGATGCATCAATTAAAAACCAGCATCCTTATCAAAAACTCAGTAAAGGGTGCTTCTACAACTTTCAAATGAAACCTGACTTTCAGAGCTCTGGGTACTTCATTGCACTGCTTCAGAGCACTGGTGTGACTTGGCAAATGAAAGCTATAACATGTACAGTTCTTGTATCATGTAGTCTTACTTTAATATTAGCAAGTCCAAAATCTTCTGTCCCATTAATTACTCTGAAAGTTTCCCACAGATTTTTTTTGGGTGTTCTTCCACTAAAATAGTCAGCTCTCTGGCCTGAATAATATAAACTTGATGGTGTAGTTCCCTTTCCTCTCTGCAGCAGCAATACATTCACTGGCTTTCATACGGCAAAGCGGCGAGCAAATTGCACCTATTTGTGTACAGACCCCGTGACTGCCTCATGACCACCCAGCAATTTGCAAACCAGAGTGCTGCTCAGTTCTAACACATTCTTCCCAGATCACTAAGGAATGTTTCACATCTAAAAAATCACTAAGTGCCATTACACCTTCAGAACTTTCAACTCTCAATCCCCATGTTCACACATGCATGCACACATTCAAAAGTAATTTTAATAAGATGACGAAGTTTGGGTATCCATAAGTTAAAAACATGTCAGAACTAAGATTGTGAAATCTTAATTCACTCCCTTAATGTGTGAGAATCAGGCTTTACTTACAGGATTGCCTATCATGCTTACCCAAGATCAACACTGACATTCTTTTTCTGATCAACGTGTATACCCACTCTTTAACAAATAAAAATCCAGTTACCTTGGATATAAGCCCGTATTTGAGGGGGTTTAAATGCTTTCCCAACATGGACAAAAAGTACAGATTGTTCACTATTCTGTAGTACATAAAACAAAGTGTCAGCCTCTGAGCAGCAGAACACAGATGTGTAGCTGCTGTTGACATCATGTCAGTGGTGACAGCGCAATGAACAAGTACTGTCTCCCTGCCTCTCTGTCTTCCTCTTCCCACACCCACAGTTTTCCATGTCCCCTGGGCAGCTGGCACACCTGTGTATGCCCTGACACTTACAGTGTGACAAGGTCCCACATGCACAGGTATCTGTGGCAGCTCTAAGCACTACAACTCTGTGCCCCTAAATACAGCCTGAGACACACACGATGATGTCTATCAGAGCATAATCTTTCTAGAAAATTACTTGCTTTTCATGTGACCTCCTGCAATATTTTTTGTTATGGCCTAGGACCTTTATCCTTAATTATTCTCTCCCAAATCTTTCCAGTTTTACTCTCGTGGTGTATAAACACCATCCTTCCTTTGCTCCCTGCCCAGCAACTCACAGGCTCTTCCAAGAGCCACACCATCACCTGAGAAGAAAGCAGAGGCCTGAGCTCATGAGCTGTTTGTGAAATCCGAATCTGAAATCCGAGTAAGTGATGTTTTATATTTCACTGGTCCTTACCTTATGACATGCAAAGTGGTCTTGCGGAGACGGAGCAGCTGGGGGGCTGTGATGGAGCTGCCCAAAGCAGTGAGCAGAGGATGCTGTCTGGCACCGGGCGCAGTCGGGGAGGAAGGGAGAAATCGTCCAAAGTAATGTCGAATAATGCTTCCAAGAAGTTGATTTAAATAGGCACCCTGTGTTTGGGACTGACAACATATGAAGGACAGGCCCTGTAGAAGAAAATTTTAGGAAGTGAGAAATTGAATGAATTTTTAACAATACAGTTGAATAAATCTTTAACAATGGTAGGCTAAACACTCACTACATGCTGTGTAAACTGCTACACGCAGAGTAACTATGTCTGACAAATAAGCAGCACTGATTTGCTGCAGATATGATGATCTGCAAATGAAGACAGACAAGGCTTGAAAAGGAGAGAAAAATCTTTCACTAGATTAATATATTGGAAGATAAGCTTTGGGACATGCAAGCTCCCCTTCAAGTTCAAAATAAAACTTGGCATTTCAAACCTGAAAAAGCTGCTGCGCCCAAAAGCTTCTCATTTCTGTTTTCAATCCTGTACATGGTCTAACAAAGTGTGTTAGGTAAGATTTAAGACGGAATAGAAAGAATAAATCTCATCTGCTTGTAAAGGACCATGTGAAATTTTTGTATAAATGATATAGCAGAAAAATGAGCACTTAGAATTGAGCTCAAACAAGAAAAGATTTGCTCAATAGTATGAGCAAATTAGAGTAAATTAGGCACCATTTATAAGGGATTTAGAGGAGGTTTTAAACTCTGTTTAAGATAAGGCTCAAACTGCTGCGATTTATCCAATATAAGCTATATTGATCCAGAGAAAAATCTATAATGAAAGTACTTGCCCAGAAAGTGCTTATCTGAACACTACCTGTTGTTATAGAACATATCTATGGTCCATCCCTGAAAAAAAGAACTATTTTTACTGGAATGGGTTCCCATAAGAGAAAGTTAGGATCTTGTTTCCTTCCCCCTCCTCTGACTACTGAGAGGAAGAACAAATCACTAAGAAAAAAATAAAAAGGTTCTGTGATCTCCTGTCTCAAGGGTCACAGTCAGCAGCACAAACAGAAGCCTCTTGAGAACTCAGTTTTCACAACAGTTTTGTCCAACAAGAATAATGGTGTAAAACAAGGTCAAGCACAGAGTTCCCTAGACAGCAATTTCAACAGTACTTCAAACTTCCATTAGCATTGCAATCCAGACTCCAGTTTTGGTGGGAGTATCTGTCTGAATATTTATGGTTGCTGAGGGAAACCAATGCCCATAATATAGGAATGAACACAAGCTGCTTTTGTTCCTCAGCTATGAACAAAGCATATTTCTGTTGCTTGTTGTGTAGAGGTTCCTCCCCAAAAACATTTTCATCTGTATCTGTCTGTGTGAACGTGGCTGAACATTCAGGAAAAAAAAAAGCAGCCTGAAGCACAGCTGAGGGTCTTGAAATGGGGAGTTCCCACTTTTGGTTCCGCAGTAAACAAATACAGGAAATGTGAGATTTCAAGAAATGAGGTGCCTGAAGACTTCCTGTTGGTGGCTCTCTTGAATGCAGATTTGGGTTAAGGGTTTCACCTCACACACTTTTAGGGCTCCTTGATAATTTTGGCAAGTTCAATGATAAAAAACACACTTTCTGAATTGAGGCTTTGATTAAAACTTCAGATTTTCTCCTCCTTTTGTGTACAGAGAGCAAATTTTTGTAGGAAAAAGCAGCTGCTGCTGTATCAGAATTCTTAAAAACAAGAAGTCTGCTACTTCTTGGCAAGTAGCAGGCTCAGAGAGACTGTTGGAGATGACAGATTATTTAGTGTGTAAACTTAAGTGTTTGATGTTTTCAGTAAGATATTGCAGCAGGCATAAAGAAGAGTTGCCTGTGCTTTCTGTAGTAAAGCTCATACAGATAGAATGTATTTCATAATCCAAATATTGGAACTGGCACTCTTAAGACTCTAGATTGTTTTAGCACTAAAAGAACCCAAACATCTATGACAAAGTGTATTAATTTATCTGATAAAAGGACACAAAAACCATCACTGCCTCACAGAGGATACCTGCAGGAATACATGAAGAACACAGCACCTCTGAAGAACTAACAATGACGGTTGCTAAAATGAGACAGTTCTTCAAACTGATGATTAACAAATAATACACAGGATCAAGAAAAGAAGACATCAGTTATTAACTAGTTAGAGTTACTGTTTTAAGAATGATCCTAGAATTATTTAATAGCAGCAATAAAAAGAAAAGAGTATTAGAATTTAGATATCGGAAAGAATGCTGACTAATTTTTGCAGGTCTAATAATTTCATTTGAAAGTGAATCAACAAATGTAGCCTGATCCTTCCAAAAAGCATCTTCATTTTTTTGTGTTGAAATAAATTGATTTGGAAACTGCATCCCAAAAAATTAGGAAAGAACTTGGATTTCCCTCTTGGACAAAAAAGCTTCAGCTCAACACTGTGCTCTTTATTTTGGACTCCTCCTTTTCCTTACAAAGTGCAGAGAGCAACAGACCTGCAAAAGGTCTGATAATACCATATCCCAAGTGGCACAAGGCATAAATTACCAACACTGCACAGTAGCTGCAAATCTCTAGGTTCAATGGCAAAACATGCTAGGCAGTGCTGGCCAAGGATGTGATTACACAGTAATCACACAGAAATTTCTTCTTTTAAATCCCACCAGTAATTAAGAGAGATGAAGGTAACTGTTCAAATGTGAGAATAAAGAAACAACCGTGCTACTGGACTGCAATTCTGGACCAGAGATTTGTAATCAATCACATCAGACACCAGGACAATCCCTACAAAGCAGATGGACTTTAAAGAGCTGATAGAGTTGCTTTCTTTTCCTTAACTCTGTTCTTTAGCCATCTTCTGAGGTTAAGAATAAAAAAAGAGGACATTTTAAGGGGAGCAGAGAAGCATGACATCATCTGCTCTTCGTTTTAACAGAAAGGCAACTGATTCCTGTGTGTGTTCACTGCAGGAACCTTTTGTGGCCAGAGCTGCCTCTTCTGATTTATCCGTATATCTGTAAATCACCTGTGGAGAGCAAAGAACCGATTAGTATGGATTACTGGAAGTATTCACTGCAGAAATGCCAAGCTACCTAATGAGGACTTATACTGTAAGTCCTGCTGTTGGAATAAATCTGCTGTTCATCAATTAATGTTGTACAATTCCTATTAAATATATATTATAATTCACAAAATGTATTAATAAGCTTGCTCAAATATCGGACCACAGATGTGGCTCATGGGAGGGCTTTTAAGGTCTGATCTCTGACAAATGCTAAGCCTGCACAGAGCCATTAAAATCACTGGGAAGTATATGTGCCAAGCACTACTCAGAATGAAGCCCTTTTGCCATTCTCCATATTTAGATAGAAATCAACAGATCTTCTGTATTTGGACAGGATTAATGCTGATAAGTCAAGCAGGGTATCTTACCTTCCCTATCATTATGTAGACAACGCTTATTCCATGCACCCACACTGTATTCTGCAAGATACATTTAAACTAATATTTCTTCTCCAAAACAAGTTTCTTACATTGCTTCAGTTCTTTCCCATATTACTGGTAAATGTGTACTAAAATTCCTCCAAATCATTCTCCAAGAAATCCAGCAAGAGCAATATTGGTCTAAAACTTCCTGTGGTAGACTTCAGCAATCCACTACCACACAAATCAACTCAATTTCTTTTTGCAGTAGTGAAATACCTAAGCTTAAATTTTACATGCCTCACTATCTCATAATTAGGAACAGTCCCATAAAATTGTAAAATGGCTGTTCATTCACGTTCTTCATCCTTTACTTTCCAAAGTCAGTCATTCAAACAATTCTGAGGGCAATTTTTGTATATATCTCAATAAAAATCTTTCTTAGGTCATAAAATATTACCAAAACAGATGATGCACAGTGAAAGAAATAGTATCCAGACAATAACCCTTTAGGCAAGATAAAAAAACCCCAAAAAATTAGTTTAAAAGTTGCTAGAGCAAAGTTATTTTGACAAGGCAGCATCAGTGACTGACTTTGAAAAATACTTCTTGATAAGTTCCCTGTACAGTGGAGACCAGACCAGCTGCCCAAAAACTGTCAAAAGGCAGAACTGTACAGCCCAAAGTTCTATATAAACACGAATGTAACAAGTAAACACAGTCAGTCTGAACTGAGGAGAGAGAAATGCAACATCCAGTCTTAATTAGCGCCTTTGACAACTAGGTGTGCTTGTGTAAAATGAAACAAAGCCTCTAACTTTGATCTACTAAAAATAAATCTGTAGGTTTGGGGTGGTGAAGGATGGTGAGATACAGTCACCTGAACTGTGTAGTAATAAACTACACTATGTGAAGAGAAGGAGCTTTATATGTTGTCCTAAAAGATAAAAAAAATTCAAGAATTCTATAGGATTTCATAAAATTGCTGCATCAGTGGATATGTAAAATTAACTGCTCCTAGGACTGATTTCAAAATCCCTTTAAAACCCACAAAAAGGATCAAGTGAACCACATTAAGAGTAGCCGTTAAAAACTCTGGAAAGAGGGAAGTTTTTTCAGGTCATTGCTAGCATAACTAAAATGTTTTCTGGGATCTGAAATAGTTTTTTTGAACAAATCAGGAGAAGCCCACACTGTAGGAACTGAAGAAGAAGAAGAAGAAAGATGGAGCCTGGAACTTCTCAGAAGACAGAAGAAAAAAAAAAATTAAAAAATGAAAGGCTGCTGAGTAGAAATTCCACTCAAGGGCTTTTATACTTTGACTGTGAATAAAGAACTTGAATGTATGAGAAGATATTTTGCATGGTCTCCAAATTCCTTTTTCTCTATTTTCATGTAAATGCCAAAGGATTAAGTTGTAAGCTGGAGTATTAACAGGGACAGATCTAGAGAACAATGTTTGTCTAACACTGGGGTGAATTAAGGCTGCTGCACTAAAATACCAGTGCTCTACCTCCACAAATGAGCACCAGGCACAGGGCAACTACCCAAGAGGGACCTCATCACACATTTCACCTGCAGTTTAAGTTAGTCAAGGTGAGGTTATTCCCAAAGAATTCTGTTTCTCCATCTTCCCTTCCACTACATTTACATGCTTTCCCTCCCACATATACTGTTTTATCACTTTTCTGATATGCCCATTTGGGGTTTTGGGTTTTGTTTGTTTTGTGAGGCTAGTTACTATTTGATTCAGGTCACAAATGGCTATTCACAGAATCATTAAAGCAAATTAAATAGGAATGCGTATGGTGGTGAAAGGGAATGAATTTAGCTTTAAGCCAACTGTGAAACAATAACCTGAGATGCCAGAGAGTGCCTAGAATCCATTCAGTCTCAAAGGATCTCAGCAGAGTTTGTTTTTAAACTGATCTTGAAATATATTTGGTTTGAGTTGATTCTAAATTGGAATTTTTCCACTTTTCCACATAAAAGAGAAAGAAGTATTTTTGAATGAATGAAGCACTTTGAAGCACTTAATGTTGGAACCAAGCTATTAATAAAATGCAAAAGTCCCATACTGAAACAGGAAAAATTACTCACGAATTCTCCTCCTTTCTCCCCAACAGTGTTTATCAAATTAAAGAATTACTTGTTTTCTAGAAGCAGTGTTTGTCTAAAATAAAATATTTGGTCAAAAAAGATCATCTAGCTTAGCTGGAAAGACATGGACAATGCAGCAGACTGATGAAGAGTACAAAAGTGAGGTCAGGAAGTCAGAATCTGGCAAATAAACCAGGAAACAAGGGTACACAACACTCAAGACTTCAAAACCAACTCAGGTGGTTTCATCTGAAGACTACATCTGTCTGTACAACTGAAATACCAAATTAGCAAACAGACACACTCTGTACTATTACCATTGTCCAGATGGCCCTACATGTACACAGCTTCTGAAAATGCCAACAGAGCAACAAAGCAAGTCATACTGTGCACAGCATTATATATCCATATTCACTTCCATAGGACATGCCTTCGATCACAATGAACTGCTTTTGAAAGGAATAAATCCAAGAGATGTTAACAATGTCACTACTGTACTGTTCCACAATACAATCCTCCAAAGTAGTGAGTTAAGACTGCAATCAAAATGAAGACTAAGAGAGAAGAGAAAATGGTAACCAAAAAAGACCCAAGGATTTACAAGGAAAACTTGTCAACTTATTTATTTTCAAAATACAATCTTTTCTCTTTCTCACCAGCAGAAATTAGTCTCTTTCTACAGCATCAACAGGCCTTACAGAGCTTCAAGAGTCATAGGGAAACTGAGGAAAGAGTCGGAGGAATAATGGGCAAGAAGGCTTTAGTCATGAAATCATAAGCAGCAGGAACATGATTTATCAAAACATATTCTCAAAGCATTAAGATAAACCAGTGGTATAATACATGAAGGATTTTCTTTTGTTCCTAAGAGCAATGAAAAAAGGGTATCTCATCTCTGTCTACAGTTAGCCAAGTCAAGGATGATTTAAAGTATTTGTTTGCTCTGTCGTCTCACTACTTATTATGATTATTTGATGCACTGTTTGAGAATTCTGTCACATTGGAGACCAGTGTAACCAGCAGGTTGGCTAAAAGTTTTCCATATGCAGCAAAGAGACCAGAAGCTCTGGAGTGTACCACTGCATGGCTGCCTGCAATGAGGAAAGCCAAAAGAGTGGCAATTTTCCTTCCACTTCTATAAGAAGAAAAATACTTCTCTTGCTGCTTCTGTAAATTCAGTCAACGCTTGTTCCCATTATAGAAAAAGAAAACATCCTCTGCAATATGAATCTCTTCCTGAAGATACATTTGTGTGCTGATAATAGAGTTGTGATATTTACCTGAAGATAAAGAGGCAGGCTTTCCTGAATGGCAGACAGCAAAGCC
>NW_008239110.1:1691703-1702200 GCF_000691975.1 Corvus brachyrhynchos
ATCCACAATGCGAAACAAGAGTTGCTGTGCCTTGGAAGTAGCCAGTATCGGTGCACAGAATTTTACCAGACATCCTGTTGAAAAAAATTTAAAAAATCCCAAAGTAATTTACAGTTAGGAAAAAAATTAAGAAAGCCTAAAGAGGCAATTATGTTAAATTACATAATGTGAGAGTAGTAAGAGCAACTGAATTGTCTCACTTCCATGTACTCATTCCATGGCATCCTTTTAAAAAATCCCAGTCAAAACAACTCAAAAGTCCACTTACAGTTCACCAAAATGAAATACTAAATTAATTCAACACATTACAATTAGAAGTTTTTAGGCAAGCGAAGCTGATTTAGGAAAAGTACAGCAATGCTGAAGAAAGGATGAATCTCTTAGATCCCTGCAGAAAACTTAACTAAACGTGATCCATAACCCTATTGCAATCAGCACACACGCACTTGAACATTGACCTTGCTGTGTGCATTCATCCCTTTTACAGAGAAATGCTGCCTTTGCCTTCCCTTCACATTTGTTTAACACCACTGTGGCAACACCACATCAGCAACTACTCACACAGCAATTCAATGTTAGCAAAGCATTAAATATCCTTCAAATTGCATTTAATTTCAACAGATTAAGAAGAACAAAGGGCAGCCAACTCCATTAACCAGCACAGTCTTGCCAGGTCTTTGTGGGGCTCCCAGTTCACAAACTGAGAGCCTCAGAGAACATCTTTCTTGTTTTCAGCACAATAGTGTATCACTTGCACAGCTTTGAGCCAGTTTTAATATTGTTCTTTTGACTTGCAAAAAAAAAAAACCAAAAAAGGAAAAAGGTGTTGATGTGTAAATACCCCAACTTTGAGAAACATCTTTATTGCAGATGAGGTGTAATTTTTCATGAAAAACTAACTCCATACTCAGAAGTGTTAATACTCAAAATACACATTAAATAAAACAAGATTCTTATGTAGTAGTTTCCACAGACATTTTAAACTTTGTATTTTAATTAGAGGCAAGAAAAAGTTTGCTGGGTTGAAAATACAGGAATATCCCAAGGAGACATGTTTAAGACTTTGAAAATAATGGAAAATCAAAAGTAGGCTGTTACAAGATATTATTAATCTATAAAAGTCATTCATTATCATCTCTAAAAACAACGCAAAACAACATTAATCTTGTGGAGTGAAAGAAAACACAATGATCAATCATAGAGAAAGAGAACGATCACCTAACAATACTCCTAATAATGTTGTCTAAGCTTCCTGCTTTGAAAGAAACATGGTCATTCCAGCTAAAAGTACTCCTTCTATTATCACTGCTGTGATGTATGGGACAGTACAAGACACAATCTGACTACAGACTGGAGGTGTTTAGATTTGTTAAGTTTCATGCTTTGTCCTTGTAATTTAACAAGCCCACAGAATGTGAAGCAGTGATTGAAATACACTTGATTTTTTTTTCTTTTAAACCTCCTTTATGTTTTCTTAAATAAAAAGAAGGGACATTTTCTTGCACACAACACCATGATTGAAGATTAATCGTTTCCTACTGCAAAGAACAAAAAGGACAACACCAATCTAAAAAGGAAAATACCAATCTAAAATTACTTTCCAAGGCTTCAACCCTCTTCTGGATACCTAAAAACGATTAATTTGATCTTGTGTATCAAAGTATGCTGATCTCACAATATAAAAATAAAGTATCTTACAAAACTCTAATTCCAGTACATTTAATGCACCTTTTGCATCTTGGTCATGCTTTCCCTGTGCTCCTTAGAATCACGACGTAAACTGTGTATGGATGCAAATCATTACCTCTCTTTTAAGATGCATAAGGTTTACCCTATTTTTAAAGGTAAGTGGGTCAGACTGGCACATTCGTTGATAATTAAAGCACTCTTCTTTTTCCACCCTATCAGTGGTTCCACACTTAATGAATAAATGCTAGATTTGCATTTTAGTAAAGCACAGAGTGTATGTCAGAGAAGCAGTTCGCAAAAGAAGCAAAATACATTCCTGAGCCAACTTGGCCACTGCCATAACTCCACTACACACCATGTAGCCTGTCATAATACTGCTTATCACAGAATGCCCTGAGTTAAGAGGGACCCCCAAGGATCACCAAGTCCAACTCTCAGCCCTGCACAGGACACCCCTAGGAGTCACACCATGTGCCTGAGATCATTGTGCAAACACTTCTTGGACTCTGTCAGGCTGGTCCTGTGACCACTTCCCTGGGGAGCCTGTTCCAGTGCCCAACCCCACTCTGGGTGAAAAACCTTTTCCTAAACTCCCTAAAACCAGAGTTTTAAACTCTACCTTACCCCTCCACATTGGCCCTAACCAAATCTGCCTACAGTTTGCTGAATGCTATGACTCCTTGGCTGCACTTCCATTTCTAACTTAACTACAGTGATTGAAGCAATCATTCAAATAAGTGATTACTACAGTGTTTTCTCTGGTGAGCCAGGCTATGCCCCATAGCTTGGATACCTAACACCAAAGCTGCAGGTTGTCTCAATCCACAGGGTTCGAAACCTGGAATTCTTTCAGAAGGGTATACACCTAACCTTTATGTTCTATAGGAAAAACTCAGAGCTCATCACTTCTGTTTAAAATGAGCGAGCACAGGAAGGAGACAACAAAAGACCTCATATGAAAAGATCTCATGACCCTCTATGGGAAGACCAGATCCACTGTGGGCATAAATTGCTGTAACTTTAGGAACTGCTATGAGTTACAATAATCCCCTCTACAGCTAAATAGCCAGAAGCCAACTCTTGTCACAGTTTCTGAGTTTGTTTAGGTAAAACAGGTGGTTTTCAGTAATGAAAGATGTGAAAACACCTTACTTTTGAAAATACTGATTTGCAGGGGTAATAAAAAACCCCACAAACAAAAATCACAAAGAGGTTATACATCAGGATCTAGAGAAAATCTGGGGAAAAAAAAATATCTAACTGCGGTATCTTGGTGGCTTTCTTTTTTCAAACATTAAATAGTATAGAGGAAATACATATATGGATAGTATAGAGGAGAAAAAAAGTATTAAAAGTTTATTTTACTGATTCCTTAAAACTATTTCCTAAAAGAAAAGAGGTTGTAAAATAATTACCTATGATCCAATATGTAAGCTGCAGACCTTCTGGGGGTCCTTTTGCCTTCAGATAGGGTTTTACGTACTTTAATACATCACCTAAATACTCCAGAGTCTTTGCTACCATGGCAGATTTCTCAGGGAGTGTCTGAAGATCACTGTAAGTTCTACCAACAGCCTGAGAAAACAAAAACATTGAAATAAATATAAATCAGCTTACTAGGTCTCTCATGAGACTTTTGTGAGTCATTTCTTTTTCAGCACTCTAAATCTGATACATAGTCTCTTTTCACTAAAATTATCCTATGAAACTAACACAGGGACAGATGTACAGTACCTTAATGAACTGGACAAGAGCATTTTCTGGGTCTTGCTTGAAAACTGACTGTCCAACATTAGCCTTTAAAAGAATGTTTTCTACTTCTGAGAGTTTAAAAATCAGTCTTGTCATTTCAGTCAGCTGCTCCATGTAGGCTTTTCCTGATTATTACAAGAGAGCACATCAGTAAATACAGCATACAGCTTTTAGATTTAATTTAGTCCCAAAATGATAAAGTAAAACCCCATTTTAAAATACCTAAAACACAAGTATTCGGCAACCAACTGCATCTCTCCAGACAAAGAATGTAAGTCCAAACCAATTATTTTTCTGATACAAGTTGTAAGAGAATGAAGAGTTTAACGTATGGATAAACAAGCTGATGGCTTTCTTTTTTATTTTTTGAAATCTGGAAAACATGTATGAGAAATAATGACTAGAAGACGTGTTCTATAGATAATTAGAACTGCAGTGGTTTTAGAAGAAGGGATGAAGTATTGCTCTAATAAAGCAAAATATCCAGTATAAAAAAGGGGAGAATTAATTGCAGCTAGATTCCCCCCCCCTTTTTTTTTTTCTTTTAGGCCATTCACAGCATGATTTCTGAGTATTTACTTCAGATTTTCACTTTTTTTAGAGCAGTTTCTCCATGGGGGAAAAATAACTTGTCTCCTTGGGAGCAAGTTTTTATTCTTTGCTTCCAAGGAAACAAGCTCTTTTATCTTTGTTTGTGATAAATTTGTCATATGCAGAGCAGGCAAACTATCAATAAATAGCACAAGCAGTGTAAAGAAACACATTTTGTAATTAGGTAAAAGTAAAGGAATACAAACAAAAATACATTTTGTAATTAGCTGAAAATGTTTGCCAGCTTTGCAATATAGCCCCGTTACTGCAAACATGAGGGAAATGTGAGCACTTACCAACTGTTCTCTCAGCATCTGTCTTGGCCAAGGCGCCACTTGGTTGATCGAGGAACATTTGCAAAACGCAGCGAAACCACGAACGTACTGTCAAAGCTTCGTAGGATGTATAGCCCATGCTAGAAAAAGCTTCACACAGTGAACTGTGTAGGTAGAAGAGGAAGAAAAAAGGTAGAGAGATCTAATAAAAGTAGGCAGAAAGGTGACAGTGTCTCTCATTTGGCTGGAGATTCACATAAACACGTGTAAGTACGTTTTGGCTACATAAAACAGAGGGAGGAAAATTCACATAATGGGAAATGCCTTACTCTAACAATGGATGATTTGACTGCATTACCTAAACTGACAATGTACAATGCTGGAAATAGTTTATCTGAATCAGCCTGGTACTTCATATTGACACTGCTTAAGCTGCTCCAGCCTTTCATACAAAGCCAGCCCAGGTGCCCCATGCTACTCTGAAGTCTGCTTAGTTCTAACTACATTAAAGATGGAGAAGAGAAGGTCTGCTTTAGCAAATAAAGATATGCCATGTTTGAAACAGATCCAAAAGGGAAACATAAAAGGTCATCTTGGAGATGAGAAAGGAAACTGCTGTACTTGGCAGTACACTTACAGACATACTCATTTGGGTAGGTATACACACACAAGTATATACATTCCCACACGAATTTGCTATATATGCTTTCAAACACTTGCTACCATTCTACCAGTCAGGTGTCAGACCAGAGTCACACAATGCACAGTCCCTGTACTCTGCTGCTCTGTATTCCCGAAGTTTTACTTGCCTCACTACCATGAGTAGATGCTGCAGTCATTTTCCCAAGCATATCAACCTTGCATCATTAATTCTGGAGAAACTCCTTGCTAAATACAGCAGGTGTGTTCTGCACTCTGTTCCCAATTACTATCAAAAGAGCCGCATGTGTGCTTCAGGCCAGGGAAGTTTTTTGAAAATAGTTATGTGTTTTATTTGAGATACTTCCTCCCTGGTCAGTCCTGGATACTTCAACTTTAATGAAAAATGCTTGTACTCTTTCTTGATATATGTACATGTAAATCTACTTATTTTCTACTGATTTTTTACTCATGCTTGCAACAGAATGTCAACAAAGGTCCAGATGGAAACCAAACTGGATTCTACTTCTCACTAAATAACATTAATGAAGTTGAGGGTTTTTTCTGCTTCATTTACTTAAAACCAGTGACACCTGTATATTTTGTCTGAACATCCCTGCTGAAGTACTACTGACAAAATAAGTAAGGAAGCAAATAAAAAAAATTTAACACTGAATTCCAGGACCAAAAGAGAACAAATAGGTTGCCTATGGACTTAATGCTCCTTGCAGTAACATATAAACAAGTTCAGTCTCATGTAATCTTGATGTACACAGCTAGTCTACTTGGTCCCAAAGGCTCACAAAACCACTTTCTGTTGTAGTCTCACTCCTGTTTCTCTTGCTGGCTGGTAGGTGGACCACTTAGGCATCTTCTTAGAACTGGAAAGGAATATGCTCCTAATCCTCAGAAAGGAAAGTAGAATAACTACCTGCTAGAAGCATGGCAAGTGGTCCTTTTTAAAACAGTGAGCTTATTCACATGCTCAGAGTTAGTTTAGACAGGTTATACCACTATCATGTACTACACAACATGGATCTGGAGAGGATATTTTAGGCTCTACTGCAGAAGAAATTCCACAGCTCGTGTGTATGTTGCCAGAGCTTGCAGGGTATAACAGTATTGGAAACAATTTTTTTAACTGAGAATGTTTGATGTGAATATTGTCAGAGCACAGTAACCATGAAGTCTTAAGATCCTAGCACTTAGATACTTTGATAACTTTTGCTCTACAACTGCCTAAGATAAATAAGTACATGAATCATGCTCCAAAAATAGTGTTTTCAAGACAACAGTGTTTCTAATATGATACCTCTGTATTCTACCAAAAATATCTTACCTTAGGTACTCACTGTCCTTTCACAAGGAATCTGAGCGAGGAAAACCATGCATCTATGTATATACATTGTTAACAATATGTCAGGTGCTTAATGAATACTGGTAACAAATACTTAAGTAACTGTTTTCAATCACCTACCTGAGCATTTACTGAGAGAATTGGTAATTAACTTAAAGCACCTAAACAATACTCTTATTTCATTCAGCACATGCCAGGTATCTGCAAGCTTGAATGAAACTCATCCTATAAAAATCATAAAAGAGAAATATAGCAGAGGACTCAACACTCCTTTCCCAAGTTCCAAACTGACACACAAGGAACTAAATTCAACCTCTTCTAACACCTCCCTGCAAGAAGGCCATAGCCTCATCTTTGTCAATCACACTTAAATAATCTGTACCATATCCTGATTTACAGTTACTGTCCTTAGTACACTATGTACCCTAAAAATGTGCAACATTTTTCACTTTCAAATACAGTCCGACACAGAAATATTCCCTCTTTTTCTCTCATTTCTCACCTCCCCTGCTTCCAAAACCTGATTCAGAAGCGGGCAAGGCAGGCAAAAAACAGCATACCACAGAAACAACCACCACCCATCCATCTTAGGTTCACAGAGGCTTACTTAGTGAAAATAAAATTTCTCAGGTATAAAAATTTGACTGGATTGTCCTGGGCAATCTGCACAAGCTGACCCTCTTTGAGAAGATCTAAAGAATCTGGACCATTTTAATGAAACATTACAGTCTGAAGCAAGATTTTCCTCAAGTCTAATGAAGGATGAAAAGGTACTGGAAGAACAAGCAGTTGCAATTTTTCACCTGTTTTGAATTAGATGACTTAGATATCTTGACACCAGCTGAGGCCACACCATGTCATCCCATCCAAACAGCCTCATCATTGACAGAACAGGCTGTGGCTGGAGATCTGATAGGGCTTTGCTGGGTATATCCAAAGCTAAGAGAGTAAAACCTGTTTTTAGAGAGAGAAGAACATGGCACCATGTTAATAATTTCTCAGTATAATCCCGGTTCCACTAAAAAGTAATGAAAATTTATTACAATTAATAATGTGCAGTCTGGAAGTACCAGAAATCTCAATTAACAGGGAAACTGTTCTAACAGAGTGTTTGTACCCACATTAAAAATGTAGCCTCTATCCCAAGCAGTTTGTAAGTCATCAAGACACACAGGCAGCAAAGGAGGAAAAATGGATCCTAACGAATGCAATTTTAAATAGATTCACAAAACCACAGTTTATAAATCCTGAAGGCATAGTTTTACCCCCTCTGCAATACAAAACATGTCTTAAAACCTGCCTTTTTGTCTTCTTGACTTCACTTTCTTACTTCCATCCACTCTATCTTGCCCTGTACACTTAAGCATTACTGTGCTTTACTGGGTTGAGTTTTATTTATTTGTTTTGTTGTTTCTACACACTTCTCACAGTGAAAAACTGTATCTGGAAAGAATTCACTCAGTAAAAGCTGGTACCTTTCTATTTTTAGAAGACTTTCCTGTATCAAAAGTTACCATATAAATAAAGCACTACAGAAGAATTTACTCTTGAAAAGGATCACCAAACAACAGCTGCAGATCTAGAAACAGGGGCAGTACTTTGTGCAGAATTTTGTTAATGAAGCATAATCTGTTTCTGTTAGGTCTACTGTTGAATCTGTAGTATCCAACACTACTAGAATAAAAAAATATAATGCATTCTTAATATTGCAAATGACAAGTGCATTAAAACTCAGAAATTAAATGTAATTTTAAATGCTGGGCAGTTATTAGGTTATAGGAAATGAGAAGCACCAAATGAGTCAGGAAAACTGCCCTCATTAGACGGCAATGAAAAAGGGGCTCATTAGTTCCCAAACTCTCCAATTCAAGTTAAACATAATATTAAAATAAATATAAACCTGCGTGCATTGATCAGCTGACTTTGAATTAGACAGGAAAGGCTAATTTTCAGAAACAACAATGAAATTGTTTTCATTAACAGTACAGGGACAGACTATCTTAAGCCATGAGTGACTTCCCACTTCCTTACGTGCCTCAGAATAAACAAGAAGGTCATACAGAGTCCCCACTCTGCCTTAGCTGAGGAAACAATTTGTGCCAGCCTTCTTCCAGATTGTCACCTCGTTTCTGCAGCATCAGCCATAACAGAAGTTGGGGAGAAATGGGAGATAGAACAGTGCTGTGAGGCCCAGGCTGTTTGCCTGGCAGGGGGAGCAGGAGAGCTGTGACAGCTGCTCTCTCTCTCCTCTGGGCTGCAACCTTAAGGCGAGAAGCTCAAGCAGCGTGGGAAAGGTTTGCCTATCTCTGTAGTGCTACCTAACACATCTCTATAAAGCAGGTCACAACTGCACTCCCCTCCTTCTCAGAGGAGTTTATAATAGCTTGCTGCTCTTGCTACTTCACAGTGCTAATATAAAATAAAAAAGCTATGTCACTGTAGGAAATGAATGAAAGTTTTGACATTAACAACTTCCTCCTTTGATTTGTATTGCTGTTTCTCACACGTTTCAGCGGTGTGAGACCACTACTGTTGCACACTGCCCCTTTCATTAATGCTGCCTCCTAACTACCACAGAGCTGCTTCAAACGAAGGATCTTTTAGCTTTTCTACTACCAACTCAGTACTCCTGAGCTTGTAACTGTATCTAATTCATATCATGATGGGAAAAAATATTTTATGTTTCACTCCTCTGAATTTTAGTTGACGGGATACAAGATTTCATTGTAACTACACAATACAGTGTTAGCTACTGATGTTAAAGATCAAACTGGGGTGTCTTTCTATGCACTGCAAAGCTGACTCATTGCATGTGGAGCTCACACACATATGGAATGTTGTACTTCAAGATTAAAAGCCTTCAGTGTAAAGCAAGACAAATAATTAGAATGGATTATGAAATAGTTTTATGACCATGAATATAAGGGTTTAGCAATAGGCAACACTCAAGTAAGCAACCTCTTAAAAATTGCCTTCAAATGAAAAATATTTTTAAAAATTTAGTTTGAATCTCAGCCATTATGAACAGTTCAACACCAATAAACTTCTACAAAACCAAGTAAATTCTGGATATAGCGATAAACAGTATTCTTATTTATATTGTATAAAACTTGTATGTTGATTATAATCTGTGACTAGTAGTGAAAAAGAAGTCAGGCTTGTATAGCTTCAAACCCCTTTGGCGTTCTCAATGTGTTTGTATTCTATTAAAGAATTCAACACTACAATATTTCTTTGTGTCAAAACATTTAGCACAGATTC
Source organism: Corvus brachyrhynchos (assembly GCF_000691975.1). Taxonomy (NCBI): domain Eukaryota; kingdom Metazoa; phylum Chordata; class Aves; order Passeriformes; family Corvidae; genus Corvus; species Corvus brachyrhynchos. The sequence continues at coordinate 1,701,268 of NW_008239110.1, forward strand.
CACTTTTTGCATTTATACATATGTAAATCACTCAATGGAAGGAGAAATATCCCAAAATACAAACTCCTTGAAAGTTTGTGATGCAGAGAATAGCACCAAATCCAGCAGGTTGCAGGGAGGGTCAGTGCTAACCTGCAGCTGCATCAGCAAGCTGAGGGGAAGGCGGTGTCTGTGACATTCTCTGGCTCTTCAAGTAAATCTTTAGCCACTAATGGAATCTGTGCGTCTGGGGCTGTGTTTCCCAGCTGAAGTCCCTGGCTTACACGTTCGTGCACGCTCCTAGGGAGAAACAAAAACAATGTTTACGTTCAATAAATGAAAAATTCACATCTTTTTAAAATGCATTTACTACTACTTTAAACCACAGAGCCTGAGAACTGAAGGATCATTTTGAGCAATTAAAACCTTTATGCAAAGACATTATGCATACCAGTTATTTGATGGATGAATGATGGCATATTAAGCACCATAAAGTTAATGTTAATTACTAATGTCAACCATTAATTATATGCTTTTTAATATGTCAGATCAAAATGAGAAATTGGCAGCTTTAAAATGAATATCTGCATTTTGCAACTGCTAGCATGACAAGCAAGTCTGCTTCCAATCCAAAGCCAGGTGCTTCTTTAAAATTGTTGTCACTAGGATTTTTAGGATAGAGTTGTGTACAGCAAATAATGGCAAATGATTTTGATCAATTGTAAAGCTTCCTTCTGAAATCCACTTCTCACTTGTAAAATCTCACTAGGTAGGAGTTTAGATAAAAGATTCATTTTATCCTGATGCACTGCAGACAATTAGGTTTGACAGCAATGCCCACAGCTTTGTTAGTACAGTAAAGACAAAAGTTACCACTATACATAACTCCCATCTCTTCCTCAGACAATGTGGCATGAATTCAATAATGCACTCAATTTTCTTTGATTCTTCTAG
>NW_008239110.1:1702212-1708472 GCF_000691975.1 Corvus brachyrhynchos
GTTGGAAGTTGCGACTTTCTAGAGGTTTAATAGAGATATGTCTGCAGGGAATCAATGTTCTCAGAGAAATGGTGGGGGGGGACATTAATAAATTTGTCTGGTAGAGCAGGATAGGAGGCATTACAGTACCAGGCTGATCAACTAAATAACATGCTTATTAAAAACAATCTGTAGGAACGCACTATCATTCCTGTTCCTATTTATCTTCTGGTCAACCCAATTGAGATTGTGCATTAAAGCACAGGCAGCATTATTACATTTGCTTTATTAAATTCTATAAACAGCACTGTAAAGTCAGAGTCAAGATATTTATAAGATAATGGCAAACTGCAGAGGCATTGAGAATTGCCTTAACACTAACATTTCTAGACTACAATGCTTTTTTCTTAACTGCCATTCCCACAATATCAACTGTTTCACAACAATCTTACCCTAGATCTTTATTTTATGCAAACAAAAATAGAAAAAACTCCAGCTCCTAGTTCCCTTCTGGGAATGGGGGAAAATTATGAAAGAATTACACAACTCACAGCACTCATTAGGACATCTGAAATGGAATAATTTTAAATAAAGAGTAGGCTGGCTGCAAGGCCTTCCTGTACTACAGTTGATATTAGAAGCGCATCTCATTATATCAAATTAGTATCCAAAAATTCTGCCCAACACATAATTTAAAACATAAAACATACTGGCTGTCAAAGGTAACGATACCTTATGCCTGCCTGCAGGCATTCATTAGTTTCAATAGGACAGACAGAGAGAATTGAGTACCAGATACTTTTCGAATGGCTACATTTAACAGACAAGGAAAGGTATGCAGCATTAGGAGGAATCAAGGATTTCTCTGAGAGACAGCATGAGTCCAAACACAGGAACAGAAGCCAGGAATTCTAAACCCAGCACTTATTCCCTCTGTGGCTTCACATAAATCATACAGCCTTTGTTAGCCTCAGTTTCCCAGCCATGATATTTGGATAGTAAGACAGCTTACCCTTTAAGGATGCTGTGAAAACAATCAATGCTTAGAAACTGAGGATTATATTCAGTATGTCAGTTGGTATTCCTATTTACAAGGCATATTCTCCAAGTCAACATGAACTGAAATAGAAGCAAGATTAGCATAAAAAGTCATGCAGCACTTCTTTGGGAGCATCCCCTTATTAAAAAAAGGACAAAGAAAAGGGTGTAGAAATAGTGAGGTCTAGAGGTCAAATGATGAAAAGGTAAAAGCAAGGCTAAAGACAAATTAAAAAATTATTTTTGCCTATTACAAAATGAAAAAGTTTAACAGTAAAAACAAAGGGCTTTTCTGTTCTATTTTGTTAGGAGAGGAAAGCATGATGCCTCATAATGCAGAGACTAAAACTTCTGGGACCAAATTCTGCCCTACTTACATCCAAACTACGCTGTAAAATTGCACAAAGACCTTTTTCTCTCCTCTAAATTGCCTCTCCAAAGACGGGTGCCTTGCATCTCCTTTAGCCATCTATGCAAAGTAGAAGGGTGTACAGACTTCCAAAGTAAGGTAATATATCTCCGTGTCAGTGGAAGGGCAACACGTACAAATCAGTATTTATGTTTATTCATAGTAACCTACACAAATGCTTGCAATAAGGTAAATGCTTGGAATCGATGGGGCATCAATATATCCTGAAGCTGATGTAGCCAGCTACTTCTACCAACAAGCACACTTTTTAACTCTACAAAAATATGAATAAATGCAATTTTACTTTTTATTCAGGTTTCTACATTTTTCTAACACTAGACAAGCATACCATCAAACATCACTCCATTTCTAAAACTTTATACATTTAATTTTCCATTCTGTTAAGAATTCTGGAACCACCAGTTGCCTCACTGCATTGGTAAAAACTTGGTGTGGTTTTGACTTCTTTTAAATAATGAATGTCCTATTTTTGTATAAAGAGATGTGGTTTTTTTTTCATTTTGCCATCAGATCATATAAACCCTGGGTTTATTAAAGAAGGGAATGCTTGTGCTACTTGAATGAGGATTGTGCTGGATGTGTAGGTATAATAGTAGCATACAGGATTATTTTCTATATCCTACACCTAGGGTAAGGAACTGCAGCCATTCATCTGGATGTAGATATAGTAATCATAAAATATGCCCTTGCAAGCCTGCATTACTAAAACAGAGCCAAACTTTAGGTCAAGCTAGAAGAGTAAAACACAAAATTCATCAGCCTGCCTATATAAGGGAAACTTTGAAGTCACTACTAGTCTGTAATCTGCACTGGATGCATATTAGCATACAGACTTAATTCAATGTCATTTAATTTGATCTACAAGGGTTCAGAACTCCCCAACATGAGAGAAGACCTCTCTCCTACCAGCACTGCCAGGGGCTACCACCCTCAGGGTCTCACAGGCTATGAATACAGATACTGGTTTCTTCACAGACAGTATTCCCAGCTCCTCGACTCCCAGTCTAAGACAGGCCAGCCAACATCTACAAATCTCAGCTGCCCAGTACATCTAAGATTAAGCTCAAGAAAGTCTTTTTGAAGGACCTGAATGACCTTTTGATGTTGAAACAAATAAATAATTAAAAACCACCACCTGAAGTACCAATATGCTTGGATAAAACTAGGGAGATTGGGAAGAGATATATGAGTATTTCTAAAATGGTAAAATGGTTTTGATGCATAGAATTTCAACTACAATCATCAGTTATTTCCAGAAAAACTCAGGCAAAGGGAAAGGAAGCAAAGCACCATCACAACCAGATTCAAAGAGATGTAGTAAGTGCTTTGTGCCCTCTGCAAATCAATGGAACTTGCACAATATTTAAATTCGGAAATTTCCCTTCCAAACATTCTCCCTCTTTTTATATCATTATCAACACAGTTTATAGAATCATGGAATTGTTTTGCTTGGCAGGGACATTCAAGATGACCTATTTCCCACACCCCTACCATGGACAGGAACATCTCCTTCTAGACCAGGTTGCTCAAAGCCCCATCCAACCTGGTCTTGAAAACCTGTGGGGCATCCACAATTTTTCTGGGCAACCTTTGCCAGTGTCTCACCACCCTCACAGTAAAGAATTTCTTCCTAACGTGTAACCTGAATTTCCCCTTTCAGTTTGTACCCATTACTCCTTATCCTATAACTACAGTTCCTGATGAAGAGTCCCTCTCTGGCTTCCCAGAAGGCCCCTTCAGATACTGGAAGGTTGCCATGAAGCCTCCACGCAACCTTCCCTTCTCCAGGCTGATCCGCCCCAACTTGCTCAGCCTGTCTTCGTGGGGGCGCTGCTCCAGTCCCCTTGTCAACTTCCTGGCCTCCTCTGCCCTTGCTCCAGGCCCATATTGATCCTCTGCTCAGGTCCCCACATGATGCCATGACTGACAGCTCAACCAGGGCTTGGGGGGGGGCTGGAGGTGGAGCAGGGCACTGCCTCACCTTTAGCAAAGCCCAGCCTGCCCCTCCCACCAGACACAGATAGCGGGATTCCAAGGTGTTTCAAGACAAGAAACATCCAGTCTCTGACAAGCGGTAGACTCAGATTTTAGTGACCAAACAGTATTTAGCAAACAGCATTGCAGAATTACTTGAAAACTACTCATTCAATTTCACTTTCTTCAAATGCCATAAAACACCAATACTTCTTTAATACCTGTACTGATTTCTTCCTGTCACACCACTAGAACCACTATTTATGCTGAACTGCAAGCAAGGTTTCAGCAGAAGCCACACACATTTCCAGTAACTAAGTCTATCCAAGATTAAGCTGAGAAAGGTCCTCGTGTGCCCCCCATATTCCTTTGAAAATCCAATACGAGTATTCAACTAGTTGACTGTTATGTCATTTAATTAAATGTTATAGCAAATTGCAACTATAGCACTTATTTCATTGATCCCTATGGATACCAATTCCCATGTTGACAAACTCACTGTTCAACTTAGTAATTTGTTCCTAGACATTTATTTAATTTTCGTCTGTGCTTCAAACATGCAGTTAACACTAAATACATGTAACTTGTCTGAATTATAACCACTTATAATACCATAAAATATTCAAAGTGTGAAGGAAAACACGTTTTTAGAGTGAGTCAAATACTTTTATACAGGATTTTTTAAAACATTAAAAAAGAAAAGGTAGTTTCAGTCTGAACTGTAGTACTGACACTCACAAAGGCAAAACCAAAATTGTTGCATATAGGTTCAAGTCTACTTTCAATGCAGTATCATAGCACTGTGCCAAGATACAAGTAACAAACTGTATGATCCTACCTCTCTTACAAATGCAGATTCATGCAAAAGAAATGGATCTGGATTCACAGAAATGGCATACTAGCTGCATGGTGGTGCAGCATAGAGAGTGGTGGCAAGTCACAGATTTGGGTTTCAGGCATCTCATGGTAAAGGCTCCTGGCTTTCTGGTCACTGGCGAAGGATTGTGACCATCTGAGCTAATGTGTGAAAAGGTGACCCTCCTTTCTCTTGGCCCCAGTTATGAATGCAGGTGCGCAGAGTGGCAGAACTCCGCACGGAACTGGTTATCAGCATGTTTAGTAAGGGCACTGATAGCATGCTTACAAGAATTTTAAGTGCTAGAACATCTACTTTATGGCCTCAAAGTGCCTAAGCTGGATGCTAAACAGCTAAGGTCTATGAAAACAGCCTTAATGCCTCTGGGCACACGTTTTGGTACCTAGGAAAGTTGGGTGCTTAAAACGGAGTCACCTAAACACGGTCAGACATTTCCACATTCAGTCTGTTTCAGTGAGACATGCATGGAGGAAGGTGACTAAATTCTACCCAAATCTGATTCAAACATCCAAGCTTTCTTTTACATCTGTTTCTAAGCTCTCTGGGATACAATTTCTTTTTTATAACCCTTTATATAGCACCCAGTATATTGAGACTGGTATGACTGCAGTAGGAACTCTCAAAGTGCACAGAATTTTCACCCATCTTTGTGGAATTAAAGACTACATTTCAAAAAGCTAAGCAAGATGAGAAAATTAAGACCAAAAATAAATTTTCCCATCCATTAAAAGAAACACTCAGAAAAAGATCCCACAGTTTATAATGTAAGTGTCAGCACTGTGTAAGCCATAATAATAGCAGTAGCACCACCACAGAGCTGTACTGCTGTACAGCAGAGCGTATATGCAGAACTGGAAAAATCATGACAATATTATCAAACATCAACATGCCCCTATCAGTTCAGTATTTATTAAATGATGTTTTAGTGTTCTCTCTTCATTTTAATTTGCTTTAATAAGCCATGTGTTTAAATGTTTACTCAAAAAAGGATGTCCAAACAACATGCCTGGTTATGAATGTGTATGATGATTACTGAGTTGTGTGATGGGGTAGAGAGGGCTACCAAGGGAAGAGGGATGTTTCTCAGAACTCTAATATGCAGGACTTTTATCAAATGCTTAAATTCACCCATGGTGCTTAAGTTCTTTATAGCAGACTTGTACAACACCATTAATATCAGTGTTACAACATGCCTTCATCAGGCACAACATGAAGCATACAGAAAGTGATGTGTCTTAGATGTTGGATGAGATCCAAGGAGATACAAGGATGTAATGGTTAAAAAGCAGGGCACAAACAGGTATCAGACTCCTGAATAATAATTCCCAAACTGCTCACTTAGTCAGATCACCTTCTTTTGACCAGAAAGTTCCCTAGGTGCCTGCAACTGATCTACACAAAAGCCTTGAGCTGAGCATCTGACTCACAGTCTCTGTCTACTGGGGCCCAGAAATCTGAACATGACTAATCCACACCAAAAAAAAAGCAGCAGGTTGTATAAGGTGCAGCAGTAGCTACTTGCATTTTCAAACACAGAATACACTTTTTTTAATGTAACAACCAATGAATCACAGCATCAGGGTGAAGGGCACCTGGGTCCACTTTTGATACTATTTTGGAGCTCAGGCTCTCCTCTTGATTGTGGGTTCTACATTAACTCAGGTACTGGATAAAAATGTGAAATCCAGAACAAGGAATGGAGCCCATGCCATTCTTCTCCCCCAATATTACATACTAACCACTAGAGAGCAGATATTTAATCATTCCAGCTGCTGCCTGTGATTTAAATGACAAACAACAAAACAAAACCAAACCCCAAGGCACTTAGGCACACATCTTCAGCAGTGGTTCTGAACACACAGATTTCTGTTTTCATGACTCTAAATTAGATATCTGTGGGCCCACTAGATACACGCTGGATTCAATCCTTTCTATTTTCTGTAGGTTAACAGGAAACAAAAT
>NW_008239110.1:1708598-1746031 GCF_000691975.1 Corvus brachyrhynchos
AGCGGTTTGTTGTACAAGACACATATGCTGCATGTGTCAAATGAGCTGCTGGTGAGCTGGACCTGTTACTGTAGGTCATCAGACCATTACATCTTGGAAGACCCCTACACCATTTGAGAGCAGGATTCTTCCAAGTGCTGGTAACCTTTAAGCTCATCTGAACAGAGCTGTCAGGCAGAGAGATACCCAGGAATAAAAGGTCAAAGAAGCCAACATCACCACAACACTGTAGAAAGAAACTGATACACATGAAGTTCCACCTGAATATAAGGAAGAACTTCCTTATTGTACTAGTGACCGAGCACTGGATCAGGTTGCCCAGAGAGGTTGTGGTGTCTCCTTCACTGGAGATATTCAAGAACTCCCTGCACACAGTCCTGTGCCATAGGCTCTAGGATGATCCTGCTTGAGCATGGAGGTTGGACCAGATGTGGTCCCTTCCAACCTGATCCATTCTATGATTTCAGTTACAACAGCTTCTCTGTAAAACTGTAGCTAACATTGGGACCAGATGATCCCACTGTGGTCCCTTCCAACCTGATCCATTCTATGATTTCAGTTACAACAGCTTCTCTGTAAAACTGTAGCTAACATTGCTAGAAGATACTCTACCTTCCTCCACCTGAAAATCCTACCCTGTGTTTGTTTGGTTTTTTGCCACATGAACATCAGGAATACATTACCCCCAAATATCTTAAAACATATTTTGCATTGTGTTGCCTTAATCGAAAAAAACACCTTTTACCAAAATAAAAAAGGCTACAGATCCTTTCAATTTATCACACATCAATCACTGCCTGGGTAGAAGCAGATCACATACTCTTTCCTACTGAAGATACAGTAGGTTTAAATAGAGCCATTCCAGTCCTTTCATTGGTGGTATAAATCTTCAAATCTCAGTGGAAGAGCCTAGGATATTCCTGTTGTTAGTGAATCATTGACAGAACAGACTCAACAGTTAAGAAGATTCTAATGTGACAATTTATATAAGCAGAGTAATTAAAGTATATTAGAAATCCAGATAATCTCTTCCAATCAAACCGATGAAGGGCAGCCCATGGGTATTCAAATTACACATTGCAATTTAGCGCAGGGTCACCTTCCCAAGTTAAATAATATCAACAGAAAATGCCTTAAACAAAATGATACTTACTCATAACTAAACCTATTCAGGAAACTATAAAGTTCTTTGAAGATATAAACATTTTAAGAAGTTAACCACTTTAAAGCACTACTTTTTTCCTTCTAGTGATCTGGAGACTAGGGCCAAATTTAATTTCTCAGACATTGCTTGATTCACTAAAACACAGGGAAGAGAGCAGAAAATGTGTCAGATCCCTTTCAACATTATAGTGCAGTATGGCAGTAGTATTTTCTTCACATTACCTGAGAGGGTGTTAAAACAGATGATGCAAGATGTAGTAATTAAAGAATTATACAGACAGATAGGGAATCTAGTGCTTATGATTTTTTAAATATTTTCATAAGTAATTTTTTTTACAGTTTTTGTTGAATGTTTTTTGTTTGTTTCATGCATCTTTTGCAAATCGGTCTATCAACTGCACAACTGAAAGTAATGGATTACATTACATTTTGACATAAAATTAAAAGTAAATCAAGACCAGTATATATAGTTTTCCAACTTCAAAGTTATATTAAAAACAAAACAAAGCAAATACCCCCCCCAAACATAACCATTGCAACCGATCCCATAATACGCAAAAATGGCAAACATACACTATTCACTTTTAAGTCCAAGTTCCTATACTTTTTAATACACAGCTTAACTGCTTGTTCTTTAGAGAAATACAATTCAAGAAATGGGGCTCTTTGTCTGAAACTAATACAGAGGAATTTGCTAGATTTATGTCCATCACTAAATTATTTAGATTTGAATGTAACAGAGCAAACAGTATGTACCGCAGAATAAAATTGAACTGAAAGTCTCAAGCTTTTAAGACAACCATTTTTTCCACAGCAATATGGAAACAATAATGTGCTATGATATATAATCAGCAAAGTTCTCACTGATGAAATGATTTTCCCCATCAAGGAATCACTAAAACTGGCAAAAGCAGCCATGACCTAATCCTCTTCAAAGTTTTCAAACCAAGCATTCAGAGTAAGGGATGTTAGTTTGTCAAGCTGCAGCATTCTGAACACAGCTAAGCCTTGAAACTTTAAATAGTCTTTGGGAATTCACCTTCTGGACTTTTAGAAGGAAACAGCACATTGGTGTGAAAAAGACTCAAAATCTAGGCGTAATTCACATACACTCCTTTACTTTTTTTCTACTGGATAGCAGAAGTTACACAAAGGCCAAAGTGGTACTAGCCTGAATATTCCTGCCCTTCTACTGAAGGGTAGTAAAAGTTCCCAGATACCACCTACAGACTTGGCAGAGACAAAAGAATAAAAAAAGAGGTTATTTTAAAACTCATGAAATTGCAGGAAGAAATGTGGATATCCTTTAAAGAGGAAAATGGGCACACAGAAAATGCTGTAGAGTTTAACTAAGAAAGAAAAAAATAAAACACACAAATGAAGTGTCAAGCAGAGCCAGTTCTCCCTACTATATTACACCACTTCTTGTTCCACATTATTCCTGCAGTGACCTTTACCCCATGCACTTATAACAGAAGAGAGACCTGGAAGATGCTATGAACAGCCTGTCCTGTCCTTCTGACTCTCATGCAGATTCTCAGTGAGACTTGCCATGATGCAGGCCAACCAGATGACATAATCATGAGACCCAAATGAATAGTCCCATACAAACACTTGCAAGAACTTCCCACTGATTGCTTGATGAAAGTCACATATATGGAGAAATGGGTCAGCAGTCTACCTGAAACAACTCCTACTAAATTACAAGAAACAGCAAGGATTTGGAAAAGAACTAGCATATAATATAATCATGGACAAAGAAAAGGAAATCAAACTTGGAATTCTTTTCTAGTGACTGGATTCCCTTTACTTTAAAGACATGCAGTGCAAATGTCACCAAAATTCTGATTTTATAATGTGCAATATTGAAGACAGGGCAATAAGTTCCAATGATTTTTCTATGCATTTAACATCAGATTTTAGAGGAAAGCTGTTTGTTACTAGGTCTGCATTAATGACAGAGAGAAAATGTCAACACATCTTACGTTGCTGCTTCAATCCACTGATTCATAGATAATTTGCGGATGGGGAACACTAGGGAATGTTCTTCTTAATTACTCCAAAATGTTCTTGTGTATCTATTTTAGAACACAAGTATTTTCCAAAAGTATTCACTATTTTGTAGACAATCAAACAGCATAATAGCCCCATACTTAACCACTAATTCATTCATCAATAAATTATTTTACCCATTTTTGAATGGCTAGGTTTGAGGAGTATTCCCTGTATATGTCTAAGTGAAGAAATGTCCAAGGCAACCATTGCAAGAACCACACTAATAAATAAATTTTAAAAAATTAGAAAAATTATCTGCCCATCGAGGGGCTCATCTCCTGATATCAAAGATTCTAATCTTCACTGGGATTGAAAGTGTTAATGCTGTGAATAAGATATTTTCAACTGCAACTGAATCATGTGAAGATTATCAATATAGCAGCAATGTACAAAGGTGCTCCAGCAAGGTTACAGAGTTTAATATAATCCTCTCTATAGCTAAGCACAGTAATAGAGAACCCTGCATTCACTGTGACAGCATGTTGTGTGCGCTCAGTAATACTTATAAAATACATGGGGAGAACAAGAAATCCCCAACATCCTTACTATTCTCAAAGACAAAGTAAAGATATTAACAAGAACAGACACACAACCCTAAAACACCAAGGTACAGAAAAGCCAAGCTTTCAAAGCTGCAGAATATTACTTAGCACTTTCTCCTTAACCCTTCTCAGTGGGTTTAACTGCATCACTGAAAAGACAAGTTGTTATGACCGTAAATTAAATGCAAGCAACAGAGCTCAAGCTTGCTTTTTTGTCTAGGTCTGCTGTGGGGGAATATTACATCTTCCATAGCCACCCTACAAAATTTGTTTTAGAGAGCTGTTTTCTTTTGCTAATCACATTTAGAAAAGATAAGGTTGCAAGAGCAGCAAAGACAACACAACCTGTGTTAATTCAGTGCAACTAGTTCAAATTTCAGTTTGTGGAATACTGTTGGGAAAAACAGACAACTGATTTGAGCCCAACTGCAATTTTCCTTCATTACCTTCACTGGTGTTCAGCCAAGTTAGCTTCTGCCCTGTACTGTGTAGGCATATGCTAAGATTGCAGTTTCCTTTGTGCCTGTAATGCAAAATACAAACTGGAACACACAAACCCACAAACCAACCCTTTGCTGTCCCAAAATCTGAAGTCCTAGGAGAGAGAGTGTCCAGGTACTCATCTCAGCATAAGGGCCCAGCCATTCACAGATTTCAGCCAAGCAGTCTCTCCTAGATTCTGCACAGATTCTGCACTATTCAAGGCACTGGGAGTCATCTTGTTGCTTTGAATGGGTCCCTGCTCAGTTCTTTTGAAGAAACAACACAAGAAGTAAAGAGATAAAAAGACATTTAGTTTCCCTGAGCAGACTTTCAGTATAGGTCAGATTCAGAATTTTTAAATCCACTCAAAGAACAAAGAGAAAATAAAAAAAGTTAACAAGCCGCATTGAAATTGATACTATCCTAGGCTGTTGTATTCCCCATTTTTAGTTCACATATGCAAAAATCCCCACCTAAACCAACTTTAATATTTATAAGTCATTGCCATTTGACAGAACTTTTAATAGCTGCATTTCAATTTTTAAAAGCCTTATTTTGAATAGAAATATTTTGCAATATTACAATTAGTTTTGGCCAAATCAAGACAAAATTCCCCAATAAATTCCCTGTCACCTCACAAAATTAGAGTTTAAAAGGAAAACACAAAACAGACTCATTCACCACTGATGGGAAGGAGGAGGCTTACAGAAATCATTGGAAGTTCTGTGTTCTGCCCTGCCCATGAGACACTTTGGCCTTTGGTTTTGAAGCTTTTGTTAATTTGTTTGTTTAAAAAAACACTGGTCATCTTTTTTAAAAAAAAATTTCTTAGAGAACTGAGAAACCGTAATTACATTTCTGTAACTTTAAGTTACAAGGGACATAAGTACTTTTTTTTTTTTAACAGGAGATTTCATTTCTTTTCCAAACTATTTTATATTTGAAAGAACAGGGAGCCCAGATCACTTCGGGTTATATTTATTCAAGTTCAGAGTTTATTAGGAACATAAATGCTAATATCTGCCACATAGGGACAGACAGTATTAGCTGTTAGGTATTTAGATGAAAACAACACATCACTGCTGGTACCATGATTCCTCCTTCTTGCCATCAGAGCAGAACAGTTACAACCAAAGACTTGAGAGTCACAGCTAATAAGTTTAGCACCATTTGCTCCCTGTTAAAGAGTATCTTCCTTCAAAATAATCAAAAGAAAAATCCACCCATCCCCATCAAGACCTTCTGAGTGAACTCCTTGCTTGCAAAAGCTGACTGCCTGTGACCACGTCCAGAAGGCTTCTGAATAGTTCCAAGTATGGAGACTCCACAATGTCCCTAGACAACCTGTACCAGTGCTCAGTCACCCTCACAGTGAAAATAAAAGCATTTGTTGATGTTCAGAGGGACTCACCTGTGCCTCTGGTCTTGGCACTGGGCACCAATAACAGCCTGGTTCTGTCCTCTTCATGCCCCCCTCTCCTCAGATAGTTCTATTTATTGATAAAATCCCCCTTCTCCAGTCTAGGCTGAACAGTCCTGGCTCTCTCAGCCTTTCCTCACAAAAGAGATGCTCCAGTCCCAAAATCATCTTTGTAGCCTTTCACTGGACCCTCTTCAATATGTCCATGTCTCTCTTGCACTGAGTAGCCCAGAACTGGACACAGCATTCCCAGATGTGGCCTCACAATAAACAGAGGGGAAGGATTTCCACCCTGAACCAGCTCTGCCTACTGCAGCACAGGATGTCATCAAGATTTTTGGTGGCAAGGGCATATTTCTTGCTGAAATCCGCAATGGAGGAATATGGAAACCTTCCACATCATTAAAAGATGACTCATATGTGAATATAATTAATAGTGAGAATCAGAATGCCAGATTATCTGAGAAATCAAAATACTGAAGTGAAAAACAAGTGTTTTTAAAAGTCATGTTACTTAATGAACAGAGAAACTGCAGATTACAAATAGGTATCTTTCATAAAACTCTTCTGTTTGAGCAGAACTTCTAAAATTCATCATACTCTAGTCATTATGTGTTAAACAGGATTTCCATTTGTCTTTTGTCAGTTGTTTGCACTTGTTTGCTTTTTTTTATTTTTGCTGGTGGGGGGGAAGTGTTGGTTTTGTTTTGTGCATTTTTTAATAGAAGTTAAAGTCATAGAAAAAAACCTAAATTGGAAGAGACCCCTGGAGGTGCAACCCTTGGCTCAAAGCAATGCCAATCTTCAATAAAATAAGGAGAGAAATTCTACAACCTGTCTTAGAAATTTGTTCCAATATTTATCTTGTGAAAATTTTATCCTTATTTCTAATAAAAACTTCCTTCCTCACAATCTCAGTCCATTGATTCCTACAACCATACACATCTGTGACAAGTCTGAGTCCATCTCATCTATAACCTCTCCCCCAATAAGACTGCTTTACAAATCAATAAATTGCCTTCCACCCACCACCTCCTATCCAAACCCCCTTTTCCTAAGGATGAAAAACTCAGCTTTTTGTGTCTCCTTGTAAGAGCATTTGCTCCTGACCCCTAATCATCTTGTTCATCCTCTGCTCAACTTAAATCGGTATTTCAATGTTTTTCTTTTACTGGGAACCCAATATGCTGCTTACTTATACAACATAATTTATTTGAATCATATTCTTGTAGAACACCAGGAGGGCAATGAAATGTAGCTGCCTATAGCTACACAATAGCCCAGACTCAGATACAATAAATTTTCTGAATTTTTACAAGCTAAGTCTTTTTTACCAATTCCTTACTGTCTTTTTTCTCAAAAAAAAAAAAAAAAAAAAAAAAGAGAAATAATAACTATGTAGTGTGACTGGAATGCCAAGTAATGGTTCTGAAAGGCCAGCAATGAAATTCATTTTTAGATATAGTAATTTCCAAAATCCTGCCTTTAGCTCTTCTGTGGGACTCTGAGATCAGGATAACAGCAGCAGACAGAGAATTATAATGATGGGAGAGGTTCACCTCTTTTGTAAACTATTGTTTACACTTTTTAAAGGAATTTCTTACACAGTACAGATAGCTGAAATAAAAATTAAAGCTTAAAGGTTGACCTTAAACAGATAATTTCTTACAATTCAGACCCCAGTAGTTAATCAGACTCCCAGTGTCGATGGACTCCCCACACTGGGGAAGAGACACCCACATACTGTACTAAAGTGGATCTCTCTTTAAGCTCACAGTGTTTCATTAAAATATATCAAAAGAATACAGGTCATTTTGGAAGAGCTTACAATCTAAGAAATGTGATGGCAAGTTCATGGCTATGCAAAGATCATTAAAATTCTTCTTAGCCATGCTATTAAAAAAATTTTAAAAAATAAAATCCGAAGTTCCACATATTGCGTGAAACATTCACTGAGGTCAACTTCACCACATCTCAAATATCTTCCATTATCTAGCACAGCTTTAGAAATGCAGTTTCTCTCATTGAGCCTGTCCTCACCCAGGCTCAAGTAGCAAGCAGCAGAGACAAACTGGTAAAATTGTTATTCTGGCTGCAGAAATTCAAATGCTGAGTGGGTGCCACCTCAGTTAAAAGTTTCTGATGGGAGCATGAGATGTGAAATGGACTCTGAGGATAACGGCACAAAGTCCTCAGGAGAATATCAAAATATTAAATATTAAACTCCAAATACTGAAAACAAACCAACCAGAAGTACTACTACCCACAGTTATCTCTTCAGACATTCTGAAATCATTTCCAGTAACAGACCTGTCTTGCCATTACACATGTAACACTGTTGTTAGTATCATGCAACTCATTTTTCAGGCAGGAAGCCTGAAAAATACTTCAAAAATACTCCTAATTTAAAACAAGACTGTAACAGGGAGAGGAACTGTAGTTCAAATGAAGTTTTTCTTTCCTAAAATGAAACTCTCTTGCTCCAGCTCCTCCAGCTGTCTTTGCAGAAAACCAAAACCTATATGCATAGGGATACTCTCTAGGAAGCTGCTGGGAGTCATATACTGTAAGTGGCTAAGGAAAATCTTCCTCTCAAAAGAGAAAACAGACTTTGGAAGGCAGGCAAACTTGTACTCAAGATAATGAGATAACTTGTTTCCAAATTCCAAACAAAGCATTTCATTTCCTTCCTGCAAAATCAATTTTGTTCTTTATGGAGTATCTGTTGCAGGAAAGGATGCTGTTTGTGTAACATATCTTTTTAGTGGAGGTGATTACTTTGGGTACAAAACATCCCCTACTAACATTGTTCCCAACGCAGGGTAATACAGACAGGAGAGCTAATCTTCTGTCATCCAGAAAGAATGGCAGGCTTGCTAAACTTATATCATCATCCCCTCTGAAACACAGTAAAAATCACTGTTAGAACTGATAGTTTATTAGATCAAAGGTACCATCAACAATGTCAATTCTGCCTGGTAGTGTTAACAGGAAAATGTTTTACAGGTTCTACCACTGGGCATCCATTTAACTTCCAGCACCAGCTACGCTGTGAAACTGCACATAATTTATCTGGCAACCTGTCTGTGTAGGAAGCATTATCCAGGCAAAACTTCTCACAGTCTGACAAAATACTTTGATTTGCACTGTTCAGATGATCGAACAAACAGACTTTAAGCAATCATCGACAATAGTTTTTATCTTCAAACATGTTGAAGTGTAATACTACACGAGAGCAATCCATCATTTAAGACCAGATTTGATAGAATACAAGTAAACGAACAATTACTGCATTTTAAACTTATACACATCTTGTCCATTAGGTTTAAGTATTAGTAAAGCTCACATTTATCTTACACATTTTTTTGCAATTTTGCCACAAAACACTCCTAATGCTTCCATGGTGTCCATGGTAATGTCTTTGCTTACATATAGCTTAAATAGACATTCATTCCAATTAGGTGAAGTAAACAGAAAACAGCCATTCATAATTCCTCAAGTTACTGTTACCTTTTCTTTTTTTTACATAGCAATCAACAGCCTTCAAACAGTTTCCAGTTAAAGTCTATCACATGCAGTTGATGACAGATAGGTGTGCCAACAAATTCTCTTCCCTGCATCATGGCAAAACCAATTTAATTACTCCCAATAATATGCACAATATACAAAAAAGTATTTAATAATAATTCCAACAATGTAAATTTGATAACTTATCATATTTCTTTTCAGTGTAAATATATTGCTACTACTCTGCAAGGCTTCCTAAAGATTAATCTAGTATTTTTCTATACTATAAAAAACATTTGATTTATAATAATCTGACACACGCTATAATGCCTTCCAAAAAACTCACCTCAGATAGAAAATACTCTCAATAAAATATGATTGTATGAAATATTGCATTGTACTTCATATCAAAACAGAAAGGGATGTTGTTTAAAAACTTGCAGCACATAATTTTTTAAAAATATTCTGATTTTCTGTGCTTGTTTGTTACTTTTCTTAATTTCTTAAGATGCACTTGCCTAGTTTGCAATATTTGCTTTTTCACTGAGAAAGTAGCTGATAAAGGTGTTTTCTGATGTTTTTTACATAAAAACCACTATAGTGAAAAAGCAGCATGAGCCCTGGGACACCTACCAGTTCCTACTACTCTGCCTATGTTCAGCATGCTGTGTCCTTGCCATGCAGCATCACCTACCACAGATAGACAACACATTGTTATAATAATGTTACAAATAACTGTTTAAAGTTTTCTATGCAGCAGCCGAAAGAATTCAGAGACAACTTCAAGACACACAGAGTTAAATATTGAAGCTCTTTTCCCTATTTTGCTCTTCAAAACCCTAAACTAGAAAATCCCTTGAGTGAAAAGTCAGAGAAAGGCTACCATCCCTTCTAGGGTTAAAAGATGCTTTTGTAAGATTTTTAGGTCAGATTAACCTTTTGCTCACAATAGGGCCGGTTATTGGTTTTATTTTTTACTGTCTTTAACACAGGTAAAAAAATCAATATGAAGCGAGACAAAGGGCTCTGGAGGCCCTGGCTGCACCAGCTTTTGGTTTGGCTCATACACAATCCTACAACATGCTGAGGCTGGGAAGGATTAGCCTGCTTGTGTTGAGTAAACCGATGATACTCAATAAACAGTTTCTGTTGTAAACCCCTTAGGACGTGCAAAGCCACACTAGTTGGCATTAGACCAGATAAGCTGCCGAACCAGCTGTAATCTCATTTAGACCTGAGCTGATCCTCCTGTCCTTTCATTCCACAGGATCAAAGCAAACCACTGAGGAGGCAGCTGTATAATAGCAGCAGTGCTTGCTGGATGCGGCAAACATTTCATAAATTCCTCTCCTTGAAGCAAGCCTGCACATAATCTACCCAGAGCCAGTTCAATCAATGGATTTCTGAATTCATTAGTCTTATTATTACAGGATAACTGTTTTCCCCACATAGTGTGGTAGCTGTTGCAAGCCAACTTTGCAAAACAGCTCTTATTGCTGACCATTTCCTTCTCTGATAATGTGCTTTTGCATTTTTGCAGTGCCACATGAAAATGATTTAAATCACTTCAATGCAGTATTTTTTTTAAAGACTAGAAATAAAACCAATTCCCGAATAGTCAAGTAGGAAGCCTTGAAATATAGCACATTCTTCCAAGCATAATTACTGGCTACCTGTTTGAATGCTTCCATGCACCAGTAATGATGACCAATGTTTTCTGAGCTCAAATGATAACAGCAAAAGTAGAGATTATATCATTGTAGCAGCATAAATACAGACAAAAAAAAAAAAAAACAAACAGATGCTAAAGGAGTAATTCTAAGAAAAAGATTTCTAATTGCCTTTTACTCTTTTTGTTTTCTGGAATTAAAAAGAAGAAATATTTTCATTGTTGAAGAAATGAAGAGCACAACTTAGGAAAACCAGAAAACCACATAAGCAACAAGTCTTTTTAAACTAAGCAAAAATGAAAACCAAGGCATTGGATCAAATAAGACTAGAGGGTGCAACATTCGATTTCTATACCACATTTGGCGTTTTCACTCCAGTTGCAATTATAGATAAAAAATGTTATAGTATAACCTTAGAGCTTTAGAAGAACAGAAAGTGTAACTCAGAAAATGCATCAACTGATCTATTTCCCACCAGTGAACTCTGCAATGCAGCACATATTCACAGATAAGTAAAATTAGATTTGTTACTTACATTGGAATAAGGAAAATATTATTAAAAATATTTTTCAGTCCTTTTAGTTGCTAATTATATTAGTCATTAATGTAAAGTTTTCTGATACAGCTACATTGGGGAAAAAAAAGAAAAAGGATGTAATAAGAATTATGCACTACAGCACCAATTTTTTTTAGGTCATATACAAGTAACATTACTGATTCTTGGATCATTCCTTGAGGAACAAGTAGTAGCCAGAGAACTAAGTTTGGTCTGCAAAATAGGGAAGGCCAGGTAACCCTTAGAGTTAAGGTAAAAATAGCAGTGTTTGTGACTTACTGTTATCTGCAGCCAGTATAAATATGCAGTACAATCATGCACAAACTGAGAAGTCAGAAAGATCCCTCACAGAGAACTGCTCCGAGTTTACAGAGCACAAGAGAAAGGTCTGTATCATCTTTGCAGTCACACCCTACCCTACACCACACAGATCTACTGAACATCTGTATCTGGCTGCTCATGTTTTTATTAGAGTATTAAAAAAGTCCATGTAATAAAAAGTATCAATGAAGTACAATAAAATCGAAGTTTTAACACGTGCAAATGATTTTTAACTGATTACAGTGAGGAGATGTTTAGGATGAAACTTTTTCAAGCACTACAGCACAGATGTGCTAGAATATGTCAGAGGCAGCTGGCAAAGATGAACAAAAGGTATTTGCACCTATCATGTATAGATGTGTAAAAAACTCACCACACATCTCTTCCTCAATCACTTAGATACCATCTGATGTGCTAGTTAATGATTCCCCTCTCTCCACTTCATTCTTCAGACATAAAGGGGTCCCATTTAACATAATCACTTAATAACAGCAAAGTGATGGGTATCAGAACCCTAATTCTTCTAATATTTGCAAAATCCAGGTCTTTGTAATAATAATAACACCATGATAGCAAACTGTAAAACTGTGTAATTATACTTTAATTGTATTGTGAGGCATGCATTAATCACAAAGTTTAAGTACCAAGGATGGAATTATAATAATTCTGTAAAACAAATTTAAGCTAGCTAAGTAGGTCAGAACCACTAGCATGCAACAGGAGACCTCTGGGAATTTATCAGTTAATGGCTATTTATGTGCAAATGAGTGCCCTCCAACCCTCCCAAATCCTGTGTAGCTGAAGGGTATTTCTGTTAACCAGGAGCATGCTTAACTGCTGAGGCATAAATTAAACCATTTATTGGAATGATTTTAATTCTTCTCTCCCCCCACCCACTCTTACTACTCCCCTCCACCCTCACTAGCAGCACAATTTACAGTATTAATTTACATGGAGATAAGATTGCTGAAGAGTTTTCAGAAATTACTCTGTTTCAAGAAAGAGCAGGACAAAGAGAGAACAGGAAAGAAAAAGGAGCAAGAGACAAACTTTCAGTAAGAGACAGTAGCAATGCTACACTTAATCTTCAAATCTTCCAGAGGATAGGTTGAGCTATTAGAATTCCAGAGGTTCAGTATCACAGCAATGCATTGGAAACCCTTCCATAACGAACTTTAATGCAATTAAATTCTGCTTTCCATCCTCACAGAATCCTTTAGGTTGAAAAGACTTTAAAGATGATCAAGTCCAAACATTAACCCAGCACTGCCAAGTCCACCACTAAACCATGTCTCAAAGTGCAACATCTCCTTTTTCCAATACCTCCTGGCCAGCCTGTTCCAGTGCTTGACAACCCTTTCCATGAAGAAATTTTTCCTAATATCCAATCAAAACCTTCCCTGGTGCAACTTGATGCCATTTCCTCATCTCACATTCTAAATTTGGAGAAGACAATGAAGCTCAAGGGGGACTGCATCCACTGTATTTTCTGTCATAACAGTCAGACTGTACACATATCAAAGGTCTTCTTTCAAGAAAGAAAACAACAAAAATTTCTTGGCTGCAAGAAAAAACACCTTCAATTTTTGAGTTTGACTTGGAAAAAGCTAGCCATTTTTCATGTCTTAAGAAAATAGATACCTTTACAAACTACTCGGAATCAAGATGTATTGAATTTTCACTGTGATGTAAAATGGGGATGATTTACAGACAATATAAATTATTTCTCAACACTTATCATCATAGCAGTAATTCAGTACAGCAAGGCAAGGTAACGTAAGCCTAACTTCAAGATACACTTTTAGGCTTAAAATTTCATATGCTTGGGGTTTCTTTTTCTTCTATGTGCATGCACACATATTCTTGGAAAGCCTAGGGTCCCAGAACAATAAAACAGAAAAAATCTGATTATCCTAGCATCAATTAACCACAGCTCCCTGTTACCCTAAACAGGGCCACATCTCCCCAATGCCTAATAATCACATTGTAAAATCCTTTGATTGCCTGAATATATTCACTCTCCCTACGATGTTTGGATGATCATGGTTGTGTTATAGTTAATTATTATTTAAGAGCTGATCACAGTACATAACTCTTTCTGATGTCATCTTCACACCTAATACGAAATTCCACATAAATGTAACACACTGGACAAATACACACAGTTTTTCTTCACCAATTCAGGCTGTTGTAGAATATCCTTAAATATAAATAGGTGTGGTATGAATCAGAGGAATTCCCTGGGATCAAATCTTTAGCAGCTCTAAAATACTTTTAATAGTCATATGTGGAACACTTACTTAAGTATTTCCAAAGGTACATCTCCAGTAGCTAATCAATATATTCCTGTCCGGGGAAACAGAAGAATATCAATGAAAATATTTGGTTTTATTCTTGTGGTTGACTTTTTGTAAGGAAAACAAGACTGCAAAAAGCAGTAGAAGGAAACTTCACTGTCCTGGCAAGCACATCTGTACTTGCCTGTTCTTCCCTTCTCCTGCCCCTCAGTAAAGGATGACACATCCCTGGCAGCAGGATGTTCCTGCTGTGCGCACAATGGCTGCTGTGGCTGCCTGTGCAGCCCCTGCATTACCACAGAGAGAACCAGAAGCTTTCTGCCTCTTAACATGGATTTCCAAGCACACACATTAAACCAGACACTTCCCACAACTCTTTGGTAACAGCCAGAAATTAATGAATGAACTATCTAACCAAAAATAAGTTCACTCCTGTATTTTCAGGAGCATTAGCACATCTGCATTATCAGAGCCTATGAGAAGCCCACGGTTACCTCCCCCTTCCCTACAGTGAGGGGTGCAGCCTTGATTATGTCTGTACCTTACAGCCATTGGCAGGGGCTCAGTATTGCCCTAAGGCTTTAATTAACCCCGATTAGAGATAAACAGGGCCTTCTGGTTGTGAAAAAGAGGAGGGAATAGACAGTACCTTCAGCTTATCAGACAACTAAGTAAACCACAAACTGCTTTTACCTTTCTCTACTTGCTCCTCCCAAAAAAAAAATGTCAGGAAGAGGCCCCCAAAAAGTCCCTGAGATGATGCACAATGTATATGTTGCAGAGTATGCTCTCCTCTTTCCAGTTTGTTTTTAGGGAGGATATATATGGTAGCCTACTATTTCAGGCTCATTTTCCATTAGATGTATTTTCACTGTCCCTGTTTTAGTGCCACTGTAAAGAAAGCTGGAGCATTTAGCCATTGGCAATTAGTGACACTTGGACTTGCTCCAAGCCAAATAAAACATGGCAATGCACATCTACAGGCCCTGAATCAATGTCTAAAAAAGCATTTGCAAAGCAATTTTCTAGACAGATTTCAAGACTCAAACACAAAACCACTGAAAAGCCATCACATTTTTCAGCAGGGCCACTGTCCAGTGCATACAGGAGAAGCCATCTTTACACTTCCACCCCAGAAATTCCAAGAACAAGTAGGATACTGTAGCACTAAACAGGTTCAATTTTTCTCCCCCAATAGAACATGGAAATTAAAACAAACTCTAAAAAAAGAAAATAAATAAGTTTGATTCCATAAGTTTCTCTTGAAGACTGCAAGAGTGCTACAGTAGCAGCCTATTCTAAATAACCACACTAAATGTCTGTCCAAAATTAAGACAATTCTGTCTTCACTGGCATGAAGAACAGCAGAAAACCTGTAACATCCTTTTACATACTGGGTAACTTCTAGCTTGTCTCAACTCTTCCTAGCTGAAATCACTTCCGTCAAACTCATACAAACTGCCTACTTTAGTCATTCACTTCTGTGACTCCCTCTAATTTTCAATTTATTCATAAATATTTTGTAAAATGACATATCCAGAACTGCATACAGAATGCTGCAACTAAAGACAGAATAAGCAGCTCTTCTCACCTGCAGGAGTTTTATTAACACACCTCACAACAATATTTAATTTTTTTTGGTTTTTTTCCTAAAGCAGAGTCACATTAGGTCCTGCTTCCTAATATCATATAGGCTGTGTGCATAAGAAACTCACTGTTAAAAGTTAGCCAATAGATTTCAAAATCCAAATTTTGGATTTTCTTGCAGATACTACTAGAAACTCACAAAAATAAACACTCTGTAAACAGAGGTGAAAGCATAAGTAGCAGGTTCATTTCCCACTCCTTGTAAGGTACAAGGGAATCCACTTCACAAGCAATTCCAGTTCACAAACAATTCCAGTTTTTCCCCCTGCACTAGGCAGCAACTGCGCTAGTGCAGGGACAATAATGGACCTTGCAGGAATCTGTGCTGAGCAGGCAGCAAAGTCTACAAGCAAGGGCAGAAATGAGGTAACAGCAAGGGCAGCTACCTCACTTCAACCAATGCCAGATGTGAAGATTCCCTGTTTCTCTCACCTTCCCATACTTTGACAATATGGCTGCAAGTCAAGCATTCCATGTAATATTTCCATGTGTCCTTTCTAATTTCAGTATTTGGCCTTCACTATTTCTTCTCGTTGAGGATAATTTATTTCAAAACATCAAAGTAATTTTAAATGCTGGTTTTGTTTTCCATTTGAACACACAGAAATACTCTCTAATTTCTGGCTACATATAAAATCAAACCCTAACTTTTTTCATCTAGTACGACTAGTTGTGCTAAACAGTTCTTTGTTTTCAGTGATTTGAATGAATGCCATTAAACACTGATAACACTAATTTTACACAAGTAACATTGAAACCTTACACTAGTGATGATTTTTATGAAAATTTTCTCTTATTCCTATAGATTCACACCATTTTACAGAAAATCTGTTTGTACTTTCAAGGCTGCTGTTTTCTTTTTTCTGATCTTTTTTTTTTTTTTTTTTGGTTAGGATACCCAGGAATGAGTACACTAGAAGTTATTTTATTTCCAAGAAGAAATTCAATCATAAGCAAAAGCATCCTAGGGGATGAAGAATCAAACAGTATATACCCAGAAAACAGAAAAACACTAAAGAATAAACAGAAAACACAATGTATTGAGATCCAACCCTTCTCTTCATTTGGTCATTGCTTTCAAGAGAACATACCAAATTGTTTTTGCTGATTAGACAGTCCCAGAAGTTAGTAGCAAGAGAAGTTGATGCTGGTAGGTTACAGCTGTCAGTAAGAGAATCGGAAATAAATTTGGAAAAAAGGAAGCAAGTGGCTATTTCTCATCACTGTAGTTATTACCCAGTTTTCGAAGTATGAGTGATGGTGGGGGGGGCGGGGAACAAAACCCAGAAGCTTGTTCTACTGAACCACTGAACTGAATCTTTCAGAACTGCACAAAGTGCTTCAATCTATGTTGTGACAAGCATCCAGCAAGTGCTTTCCCTAGTTTTCATTTTCCTCCATTAAGACAAGTACATTCATCTATTCAGTTAGCATAAGGATTCTCCTTGGAGTTGGTTCAGATTTTTTCCTCCACTTTAAAGGTCAACTTTCTTTAAAACACATAGGCACAAATTAATTCTCCTCTCCAGAGAGATCAATTCCTTTCACAGGGGCTAGCAATGGAGACAAGAGAGCAAAGGGAAATATTCTGGGTGAAGCAGAGCCAAATGTGTCTGGATCAGTGCACATAATTGACTCGTCTAAACATTCTTGACACATGCAAGACAGTGGCTTGCTCTTGTCCCAGAATGTACACTTGCTGTTTTATCAGTCACATTTCTGATTCTCTGCTAATAAGAGCCTAGAAACCCCGGGCACAGCTGGGCACTTGGGCAGGCCAGGGC
The DNA here is from genome assembly GCF_000691975.1 of Corvus brachyrhynchos. Classification (NCBI taxonomy): domain Eukaryota; kingdom Metazoa; phylum Chordata; class Aves; order Passeriformes; family Corvidae; genus Corvus; species Corvus brachyrhynchos. The sequence goes on from NW_008239110.1 coordinate 1,726,045, forward strand.
AGCCAAGCTGTCGGCCCGGAGCCAGCTCGCCGTGCGCTCCCTCCATCCTCCCGCACGGGCTGTCAGTAGGAGGCAGCATCGGCTCTGCCAGCAGCAGCTCCGCACCGCAAAGTACTTGGGAGCGGGCTTCATTCTTCTGTCATTATATAAGCAAGATGACACTGTTCTCTAATCCAGCCAAAGCTGATAAGTACCATCAACCTGTCACTTCCTACATTTCAAATTCTAACATTGCAGCATCAAAGAGTTTTTACATTTCGATTTCTTTTGCTGGCAGCGGTCGGTAGCCTCTCATTCTCCCACGGTGTTCTAATGCAGCATTTGCACACCGGGGTTACTCCCAGCCTGAATAGCAGGTCATCCCCTACTCACTGAGCTCATCTGCAGCCCATGTGCTAGGCAATTTAGATCCAATCAGCCCTTATTTAGCTCAAGAGTAATGAGCAGCATAGTGACACAGACTTAAGCCTGACCCTCAGGACACTGCTCATCAAGCAGTAAAACTGTGACAAAATCATTCATCTTCCACCCGCTGGCAAGAAATAATACTCACACTCACTGTATTACTTTTTCAAGACATAGGAAAAAAAAAAGGTCCTGAATTTTCATGATGCGAGACATTAATTTGCAGAAAGCTGAATTCCCTTAAACCCCCCTGTTGCTATGAGCTCACCAGGGGGAAATAGGCCTTAGGAGACTGAAATGGAATAAAGAAAATTGCTTCAGCTTTCTGTTCATTTTAAATAAGCCTTAAATCTGACATGAGATATCCTAAAGAGAGAAGAAATATAGATCTTGTAAGGTAACGAAGAAACAATCAAAATTAAGAGATTAGAAGGCTACTTGCATATAATGATTTTATTGGCAAAAATATTTCTTTTGTTTAACATCCATAACAAAAAAAACCCACTTCATATGAAAAGCCATCCTCACACCTCATGTGAAGAATAAAAGTAAAACTGAGAGGAAAGTTAATTTAGGGAAAATAGTTTCAGAAGTGAGAAACTTCCATCAGAAAACAAATCTGTGCTTTACGTCCTTCAGGGAGCACATACTTCTCTAAACAACTATAGGGATCCAAGCAGCAGGTTCTCAGTACACCAGGATATGATTTTATTCTTTTTTTCATGGATTTACCCTTTCACAACAGAAATCTTATACTGCTGTCAGGTAGGCTACAGAAAGCTTATGTGGATTAATTTTTGGTGGATAAAATGGATACAATGGAACACAAAAAGTGTGTTTCCATCTGTAGCATAGGGGACTGAACTGTATATCTTCATGATTGATGTCTGAGTACTAGACTTGAGTTTCTTTAGCTTTGGGTATCTACCAAGACTTTTTTTGGACATCAACAGTTAGGTTTTTTGATAGCTTTTAATGTTTCAGTGTGTTCTGAAGTGATTCTAGAATAGAACAGTAGAGTAGAATATTGCAGTAAGAAGGGACCTAGAATGACCATCTAGTCCAACTGCCTAAGTAATTCACAGCTGATCAAGAGCTAAAGCAAATTATTAAGGGCTTTGTCCAATTGCCTCTTAAACATTAACAGGCTTGGGGTATCAACCACTTCTCTAGAAAGCTTGTTCCAGGGCTTGACCATCCTCTCAGTAAAGAAATGCTTCCTAATGTCCAGTCTAAGCCTCCCCTGGTGCAGCTTTGAACCATTCCCACATGTCATATTAGTGGAGCCCAGGGAGAAGAGCTCAGCACCTCCCTCTCCACTTACCCTTCTCAGGAATCTGTAGAGAGCAATGGGGTCATGCCTCAGCCTCCTTTTCTCCAAACCAGACAAGACCCAAAACCTCAGCTGCTCCTCACAGGACATGCTTTCCAGCCTTGTTGCCCTCCTACTACGGCAAGATGCTATTACATCTTAAACACCAACGTGCAATTAATGTTAATCAGTTGTTCAACTTTCATGTGTCCACCTACTGATTCAAGAAAATGGACACTGAGAAGGGGAAATGAATATTCTTACAAACCTGAACCAGTGACAAACGTATACAGGAACTTTCTATATGCAAAGTATTAGGTACACATTTCCAGTGCATGCTGTTGTCTCATTTCATTTCTTTGCATAGTAATACTCTCAGAGCAGAGGAAAAACAATTAAAGCAACACATTAGTTTTAGTTAGTCAACTTTGAAGGTCAGAATACAAGGGACAAAGACGTAAAACATTACTTTAGACTCCAACAAAAACCTGAAAAAACCTCAAATCCCACAAAGCAAGAAGAAAAGAAAATTCAGTTTTAATTACCAGAGCCACACCTTAAGGCAACAACTGTAGCTAAGAACATATACTGTATTACCTGGGAAGGTGGTAACATTATTTTTAAGGATTCCTACACAGGAAACCTCTCAAAATGCTGTTATACTGTAAAGCAGTGCTTGCTTCTCATGCATTAGAGCACTTAGAAACTAGATTTTCATTACACTCCCTTAAACACCAATTTTGTTAATGGAATACTTGAACTTCAAAGAAACCATAACAATACTTTAAAGGATAGGTCAAGTTAGCATAGCAAGGCATACTTGCTCCCCAAGCATAAGATATTTTTTGTGAAGTGAAAAAGGAAGGATCTATTTCCTTTTTTTCACACAGGTAAACAAAGTTCACAGCAACTTTTAGTGGTCATTCATTAAGCCTGGGAGATCTTTGAGCAAAACTAACATCTTTGGACTCTCAGTTCAGCAGCTTAGTCCAGAGTTGCCTTCTGTACTTATCAGGGCATCACAGCTGGGAGCTCTATATATTCTCACAGGATGGGATGGGTAAGAGAAGACTCATGATCTTCCAAACTCTTCTGAATACAGTTTTCAGACGCTCAGCATCAGAAAAAAGATTTTACAAAGACTAACACTATAACCCCTGAGGGGGAAGAAAAGGAGGGAGGACCTTTCTGTTCTCTCCTCCTGAGCTTATCTACTGACTTACACAGTAATAGAGAGAGGGAGAGATGCTTCTGTTGGTCTCTAAAAAGCTTCCCACAGGCTGTTTTGATGGCAAGTATAACACAAAAAAAATTACAAATGACTCTACATTTCCATAGCAAAGATATACTGGATAATCCATTCCTATTGTGGTTTCTCTCACTACCTCAAGGCTAAACACACTCAGATAGAAACATCCTGTTACCCATGGTCCAATTATTAATGTAACTTTCTCCTAGAGACAGGTTTACTTGGTCAATATTCCTGTAAGAACTTATGAAATTTACACACTGAAATTTTCAAAAATTAGCAAGAAAGTACAAATGGGCATAAATGCACACAGACTGTTTTCAAAGTAAAATTACCATTTATGATGGTATCAGGTTAGTGGTACTTCTCACTTCTCCTCCAAGTCTCCCTGAAACTAGGCAAAGATGTTTGGAGCACGGCAGTGATTTTACACCTGGGCATGTACTCACATTTTATAGTGCTGTAACTCTGTGCTAACACTCAACAAAACTCAAATGCCAGGATGACAATAATAAGAGAAAGCTCATGTCAAAGCAATACCTCATTACAATACAAGACATTTTAGCATGTTTCAAACACTTCTTTTAATAATATATTGCAGTGCCAGCACCTACAGCCGGTTTCTCAGAGTCTTGTATCCATTTTTACAGCAAGTTCTGTCAAATCCATTTAATGCCTGTATTTTTATTAACCTAGGGCTTCTTTTTGTGTCACGAGGCACACAGATGACAGATAGTGCTAGAGAGTTGGAACAAATGAAAGCACACATGGGCAAACATCCTGCATTTACCTTTCAATAAAAAACAACAACACCAACACCAACAAAAACCCTAAAAAACAACAACAACAAGAAGTCAGGATTTTAAAACATTGCTTAAAAACAGGAAAAAAAATAAAGGAAAAAACTTATGTCTGAGCTAGAAGCTGAATGCTCCAAGTAAAAATAGGAAGGAAGTACTTCACATTTTGATTTAGGGGAGTTTCTTGATTATTTACTGTTTATTTTACATGGTTTTAAAAAGGAGACTGTATTAAAATACAATCTTACAGTTCATAGTGAATGTTACTATGAAGATCAAATACTTGCAAGTGCCAGCAAGTAGCATCTTGATTTCAATTATCCACTCACCACATATCAAAAAATGATAAAAATGAGCTCCTGTCAAGACATAGTTCTATTTAAATATATGGATTCCAAAATAATCATAATGGTAACAACCAATAAAAAAGCGGTTTAAGAAACCTTATTTAAAATAGTCTAACCATAGGTAAATACAACAATCAAAAGCTACCAGTACTTTTCTAGCAGACAAGAAAAATACCAGAAAAAGCTGGAATGGGTTATTTTAAAACACTGTGGTGTAAAAATGGTGAAGGTGGGGGTCTCTTTTCAGATGTCTTTTATGAAAAAAGAAAGAAAGAAAACAAGCGTACTTTCAAATCCTTGTATGCCAAGTTTTAGCCCAGAGCAAGTTTTCACTGCTATGGTACAAACCCTTGAAAATAAAGGTTTATAATGGAAATGCTGACAGACCCTTAACTATAGCGGCATGAATAGCTATAATTAAAGAAGAGCTTTTGGCTACACCTCACTCTGAAAATGAAAGACTAGAATTTTTACAGTATCCTCAAATAAAAACAACTGGGAAACCTGGAATGAGATTCCAGCAATCCCAACAAGATATGTTAAAGAGGACTGCTAAAACTATTTGACATTTTTAGCTTTAAATATTGAGGCATTTAGTTAACACAACCAAGTCAGTATTTTCATAATGCTACTTAATCAGCAATAAAGAATGCTCCTGTGAGCCATCATCTGGGGTTAGCAGAAAGTAACACATGAAGTTATTATTTCCTAACAGCCTAGAGGGAGCTGCTTGTCTCTTTAATCAGTGATCTCACTTCCTTCCTACCTGTAAATTCCCTGTCATACAGTTTTAAAATTATTAAGAGTGCAGTGTACAGAAAAATTACTTTTATGAAAGGCCTACTATCTTATATCAGCCTGGATTTTATAAACAAGCGTTTCATCCTTATCTGAATTTGAAAACAGACCAGGCCTAATCAGTCTGGTCAATTCAATAATATTTTAACATCTGGTTAGCACAAAATCATCCATATCTTCTGAATCAAAAAGGTGGTTTTAGTGTTTTTTTATTTGCATGGCAACAGAGAACTGTTTTCAGTGAGTCTGTCAAAGCAGCAAAATCACTAACATTTTCCTGCTCCATACAACCTGAAGATCAAAGTGTTTTGTAAGTGTTAAGGAATTTAGTTCTTCTGTAGATGGGAAAAATAGGCTTGTAACAGTAACTAAATGTATAAATACAGAAACTGAAATAAAGAGCTGTTAAAAAAAGCAAGGCTCTAAAAATCTCTCTCATACTAATTACTATTTGAGCATGTTGGTAATTCAAATATCTCAGAAAAACTACTTTTTATAAAAAAAGGTACTAATACTGTCCTGTACCTTATCTGTGATGACCTGAGAAGTCTAGATTGAACTTGCATGCCCTCTTCTCTGTCTTACAAGAGGGCCACATAACCCCCAGTCCTGGAAAGCTTAAAAATAATGCCAAGTTATAAAACAGGCAATTTTTTCACCAGTCTCAAATTTCTCCCTATTTCATCTTTAAAAACAACACAACAAATGCTGTGTATTAGCTAATGGAGAAGATGTCAAAGCATTTTTGAAGTCTCCAATTTATTCCAGGAAATACATTCAGTTGAACTGAAATAATAAATAATAAATCAACTAAACTTAGTTTTGTGCTTCATCTTTTTTCAAAAGACTGCCTGAAAAACAGTTGTCTTTGGATCTATAAGCTATTGACAGCTGCAGTCAAACTAGACAATAACAAAGAACCTAGTTAAAGAGAGATCTTGCATATGGGCCTCAGTATTCCTATTATGCACTCTTCCACAGCTCTTTACACATATTTCAGTCTTGCACATTTGAAGTAATGGCAGATCAATAGCTGCCTCTTAATATCTTATGAAAAAAAAGCAGTTTGGGCTTCAAACTGGAGGACTGCTTCTCAAAGGCATCAGTAGACAAAAAATATGCTTATTGAAGGGCACTGTGGATGTTGAAAAATGAACTAGTACATCAAAGCAAAACTGCTTGAAAGTGGTAAAATATGATTTCCTTCTTTCCCATCGAACCCCAGACGAGTATTTAAATCTCCATAACTGTAGTATTTGAACGCAACCTTGATGAAAAAAAAAAATTAGAACAAAAACTCTGAAAAACAGAATAATATTCAATTAAGAAACAAAACCAAAAAAACCCACCCCCCAGCCCCCACTTACGTAATTAACACAGACAATAATTTCTACGTTTCCTGTATCAAATGAGAGATGATATTGTCTGAAATAGTAGCAACTGGATGACTTTCTAAAGAGACACTAATTCATAACAAAATATCAGGATGTCAAACCTAATCTGAAATAGTAAGGAAACATTTCAAAGATTCTATATGCCCTGAAGTATTGGTGGGTTTTGAGATTGAACGCATCATTCACAGACCTTCAGAGATTTCTCTTTCCTTTTACTCAATTTCAGTAAAAAATTAACAGGAACTACAGTTTAACCCTAAAAACAAAATGCTAGTCTATATCCACAACTTAACTAAATAACTTACCGAAGTCTGGCTAGAACAACCTGAAGAAAATTCAGGACCATGCTCAGCTCAGCTCCCCGACATGCAGGCAGCAGCATAGTAAAGCCATCATTTAGCAGCTTTTCCTCAGAAAGGCTCAAGTAGCAGCTGGTCTCAAACACTTCCTGGGCACCATCAATGTAGGTTGAAAGTAGAGTCCAGAGATTTTGTCTCTGTGTGTAGTCATTTTTGGTTACTAAAAACTCCTTTGCCTTCTCACAGAAAGTATTTGAGATTTTCTCGGCTAGGGCACTAATGTCCATGTTCTTCTCAACATAAATTAAAAGGAAAGCAAAATGACCTCTCCAGATGAGAGCTCTCCGAGACATGGTGATGGAGGATGGAGTCAGGAAATCCAAAAGATCCAACACCCGACTCACTATATCTTCTGTCTCCGCAACAACTGCCAGCATGAGGAACAGGTTAAAAAAGTTCTGCAGCCCCACTTCTGTCAGCTCCTGCATTCTTTTCCGATGGAACTTGGAATAAATTCTACATTAGAAAAACAAACAGAAAAACCCAGGAAAGAGAAAGTTTCTTAAAGTATGCAATTTTCTATCTTCTTGAGTGACTAAAACTGTATTTTCATGCTTTCAGTTTACAGTTATCCACTTCTGGTAACCCTTAAATTTTATATACTCTTTTTTTCATTACTTTTATGGCTACTGGAACAAACATGCTCTTTCAGTTTCTGCTCCTAATTTAAAGCACACGTTGTTTCCAATTGGAGGTGCAGCCTAACCTTCCCCCTTACCTAACCTCTAGTACCAAGCAGAGGAAAATGTTATGAGTAGACTCTCTCTACTCTGTCTGTGATGGGTGTCCCCCATACGGTGCCTTCATATCAATCAAGTTTAGCCCATGAGGGCTCCTAGGAAGAGAAGCTGTCAAGTGGCATCTCTTTGCAGCAGCAAACCATTCTGGTACACCAACTTCTTCCCTGGAAACGTCCTCATTTCCATGTGGAAATCAGCTACTGGTTTCTGCTGTTATGTTGTAATGCAGCAGCTGCTGTGATCAAAGTCTCACCTACCAAACCATCACTGCAATAAAAGGAAGATTTCTGATGGAAAATTCCTTTTCTCCACAGTGCTTTGCCAAAGTCTGTATCAACCTGTACTGCGCACCTATGGTATGGATGGGTTCTAAAGAAAACAGACAAGCTAAGCTGAGGCATTTGGAAAGAAACCTCTCTCCAGGCAGGAAGAGGTTAAGAAACTTTATCTGTACTGCTTATAGGATAGTGCTCAAGTCATACACAGCTGATGGTGACAAGCACTGCTACTTTGAAATTTTAAAGCAGTTGACAAGAAGGAAAAAGCAGATCTTTTCTGGGACCTTTGCTTGGATGTGGACTCTTAAATGAAAGCCACCATTCCTACAACAGAGGAGTAAGATGAAAACAGCTTGACTCTTTGATTTTTGTGTTTAAAACTTCGGGTATATCCTTCACATTTAATTTAAAGTAAGTTCCACATACAGTAGTTAAACATCTGTAAGTGCTGTTTTCCTATTCTGTCACCTGGAAAAGAGTTGGAAATGGTGTTGAGGTTATCAAATCTAGCCACCAAAAATTACAGCATATCCAATTAATGTTGTTTAGTAGTAAATTACTACTGACAAGCATATATGCTTTTCATGCATCCATTAATGCTTGGTTAGCTGCTGAAAACAGAGTTCATCCCAAAATCATAGCTGTAGACTGTTAAATTTTGCTACTTGTGTAATTGATATTTTCAAGATAGAAATGATGAATACTGGTTAAGCAGACTGACACACTGTGTGTTGTGCATTATTATTCCCCCTCTTAAATTAGGGAAAGTAACAAGCTATAATAGCACAAAAATGTAAGTGTAATCTCCTTGCAGTAAGAACAGAGTAGGCTAATTAAAATTTTTTTTAAAAAAGCAAGACACTGATACAGAATCCAACAACATATTTGTTTCTACATAGTTGCAATGATTTATAAACCCAAAATTTAGTGACTATAATAGCTTCTGAAGTGTACATAGACATTAGGCATACTGTTTTTTCTGATAGCCAAGATAACCCTTCTTTCTTAGAAGAAAAACACCACATAACTTTGTAAGGTGTGTATACACCTGGGCATTTTTAAATGTTTATTTCTTGCATACATGAAGAACTTACTAATGCTTAATAGAACTTTAATTTATTTTATTAATACTTAATAAAATCTTTTTAAACAACTCAAAACCCTAAACCAAAACTATTTTTGTTTTCTGTTTTCTCTATCTAATGAAAAAAAATTACCAAGTCTGTATTAATCATTACAAGTGCTATCCTCATTACTATAAGAAAAGTCTCATGGATTCAGTAAGCATCTAAAACATCAAGAGTTTAATTTAGAGCACATATATTTTACAGCTTTTTATATCATGACTGACTGTACTTAATTAGTATGTTTCAAAATTAAGTGAAAAATTTAAATTCTCACAAAAATACTATGAGAAATTTTGAAAACCACTGAAAAGAAGTGAAATATTTAAATGAAAATACAGGTCTAGCAAGTGTCAGTCTGCATGTTCTTGAACAACACATGGCTTACATCCAGCTCAAACACAATTTCTGTGCTTTAATTACATTATCTGTCTGGCAACTGAGTTGTACCACTGCACTGGTTGCCAGTCTACCAAATTCCTGGCCAGTGGGACGAGGTAAATCATCACACACCATGAATGCCAAGGTGATTTTTGGACCCAGTGACAGCCTCAGCTGGCAACAGAAACTTCAGGGAACAACTGCTTTCTTCAAATTATAAATCACCCTGGATCTGTCACCCCCTTTACTTTGCCATAAGCACAGCGCCCTCTGCCTTGCATGTAGCTGTAAGGGCCCCTGACTCACTACACTTCTTACAAAATGAGACAAAGTAAATAGCATCCATACCGTCCTTTAATTTGTTTCCAAGGATGCACCCCATTGTTTTCTTCTTTCATAATCCGTGCCAAAATGCTGAGGAAAATGAAGTAACTGTTGCTGGACTTGTACAGAGAAGGGATCTGCTGTTCGCAGCAGCAGCGTTTCACCAACTCAAGCATTGACAAAGAAGTCTTACTAACATTTGCCAGATCCTTCAGACCAAGCCAAGGAACAGTAAAGCAGCTGTTCTGAAATAGATGAAAACAGAAAATACTATAAATAACAATAAATGCCAATATTTCGAAGGCAGTAAGATGCACTCCTCCACACAAACAAAAGGATATGTTGTTCCTACCTCAGCTAAAACGATAAAAATGCATTGTAACTGTGTGCAAAGTATTTTTACAAGATCTTAAACTGAGTAGTCCTGATGAAAAATAAGAGTTGAAATATATTATCATATTCTATTATTTCATAATGTAATGGACCATAACAAATTTAAACATGATTTCATTAAATAAACATAGCAAATTTAGGGATACTGCCATTGACTAGGTAGTTTTACAGAAGTACAGCAATCAAGCTTGGCTACAGGAAAATCAGAATTAATCAGCAAAAATCAAGGACTATCTACATGCAATTCTACATTTTTATGTATTCATCTACTTACCAGATTCTTGCTGTAATAATCCCAGAGTATGGTGACAATAGATAAGTTCAAATCCCAGAAACTACACAAAGTCAAACAGCACTGAAGATGCATTCGTAAGTGTTCTTCTAACACACCAGTCTTGAAAAGGAAGTAAGAAATTAATTGTAGGAGGGGAGTGTCACCTCATCTACACATAAACCCAATACTACCAGACTGTTCAAAGTAATTTCCTAATATAAAAATTATTTTTAATTATATACTGTTGAGTAAATGCATCTGCTAATTCATGCAATGAACTCAAAGATAAAGGCTGACAATTGCACCCTGCAAACCAGCCAATGCAGTAGCTCATCCCAGAATCATAGAATCACAGAATCACTTAGGTTGGAAAGGACCTCTGAAAAAGTTCATAGGAAAGAAAATAGGAAATGCCAAACAATTTGAATGCAGTGAAGCATTCAGGTTGTAATTGTGGGATAATGAAAGTGGAATTCTTCTCATCCAGCTTTTGGTAGCAACAAAACTGAACTTTCATTAGATGTAGGCTATTAAGAGCTCTATGCTCTGGCTGAAATCATGTGTTTAACCCAGCCTATTTTAGGCATCTACTTCAGCATAATTCCTGTAAGGGCTTTATTATCTCCACTGCCTGCAAAAGTGGTTTAATGGACCAACTTGTGTGCAGTTGTCCTAAGGGTAGACTTTTACATGTGTGGGTCTAACACCTCCCCCATAGCAGAGGGGTGGGAAGTAGATGATCGTTAAGGTCCCTTCCAAACCAAAACATTCCATGATTCTATGACTTACTCACAGTGCTACTTCTTATGACTTACTGTGTCTTGGAGTGGCTTTTTTTCCTGTTTTCAATGTCACACAAATGAGTTTCACTCATTAACTCGTCTCTACCTGGCTATTACATTCATATGGAAAACTTGACTTGCTACACTTTATCACAACACTGCAAACAATTATGCAATCACCCACAATAACTTCTAACCAAGTCTTCCTTCTCTTCCCATGAACAATTATTGTAGGGCATATGGCTTCTAAAGTGGTCCATTCTTAAAACAACTTGAAAATTGAAAAGACATTTTCAGTTGCCATAGAAAATTATATATTCAAGACATTATGTGTAAGATACAGAACCCAATGAAATAGGAAAGTAACTTTCCAGTAAAGACTCATTAAAAATATACAGAATAATAATTCAAATGTAATAAAAATGCCGACAAATGAAAGGTGATATCAAGTGTTTTTTATATATAACTATTAAATCAGTAGACTTCTCAAAAGATAACAATCTCGCACCAAAACCAAGGGACAGAACAGCTGCTATTTCTTTAATGAATAAAAGCAGGTGTCTTGATGTAAAACAAAAAACCTGCAGCTGAGCATATCTATTTCTCTAGAGGGATCTACCGGGTTACAAGGAAGTAAAAAAAACCAAACAAAAAACCAAAAACAAAAAAACCCACAAAACTTCAAAACAAAACAACCCCCAAAAAACAAAACACAACATTCAGAAAGGGAATGCTTAGTCTGAAGTTGTATTTTGTGTCTAGGGTTATGTTAAGGATATAATTCAACAAACAATGACTGCTTCGGTTAAAGTAATTCAACAATAAACATTGCAGCTGAGCAGCTTCAATTAGAGCCATTATTTATCTGTCTAACAATAGTTTTAGAAACAGTTTCCAAAACCAAGATAGCACTGAAGGCCTCATCTCAAATTTAATATGAAAGAGTTATCCAGACTTCAAATATCCCTGGGATTAATGGATTCTCTCATTGGTCTTTTGCTTAAAATGGTCTCCTGCACTGCTGGAAATACTATCAGAACTCTTGAGGTAGTCAGCTTTTAATTTATCACAGAAGGGAGGAACACCAGATACTATCAAAATGATAGTACTATCTAAACATAACATTTTTCTCTTATGACCTCCTATGTAGTAACAAAATTGGTTTTCCTAGAAATCCCAGAAATACTTCTCTACCTCTTTTAAGGTAGAATTAAACAAAAAATACAGTGAAAATATAACAAAATTGAGGCAGAAATGAAACAGCACAAAGCATTTATTTTCTAAAATGAGAAGTCTAATAAGACAGACTGCTATTAGTTCTTGAGAACCAAAAAGCTTTTGATTCTCACAATAAAACTTCATAAATACAAATGCCTCTTACACTGACAACCCATAAATTTAGTCAGTTTGATGTTGCCTAGTAGACAAGTACAGTTACAATACTGTTACTACTACAACAATTTCCATTTTGTAGTACAAATAGAATTATACACCTTCTTTTGGAAGAGAATTACAAATTACAAAAAAAGTAGGAAATGCCTCGTGCAACTAGTTTCCCCAAAAATGCCCTTTTTTGTGATAGAACTGGGAGTTTTTTCACATGAGCAATTTTCTTCAACTCTTATCCATCTACAATTTAAATAGAGAGTGATTTGTGGCTGAAGAACTCAGCTGCTGGCCAACTGTTTGAAGCTGAAAGCATACATCCAAGGAAGCAGCACACTACACTTGCCTAGGTATCCATGATTGCTCGTATCTTCTCACAGGGTGTTTTTGCTTCCCATCACTATTGATCCCGTAAGATGAACAGCACCTTAACATCTTTTCCTTGCTCAGCAGCAGGATGACTGTAACCTTAAAGGAGTTCCTATCTGGAACAGGGCACTGCAGCACCCATCTACCACCTTCACCTGGACATGCAACACCTTCTTCAAGTGGTCTTCATCATCCAAAATCCATCATATCATGGATTAACATGCCTTAGGCTCTCTACTGCCTACATGGGGACAACTAGATGCAATAGTATTACTGAAACTGAAGAAATGCTGCAGATTTAACACTGATTAGGTGTTTTTGTAGTCCAGTAATTAGCTGTCCTAAGGATGTTAAAGCTAACTCCAGCTTCTGCTGCTTCATGATGCTCTGTTACCCTCAATGGCTGCAACAATGCCTATTAAATCATCTTTTCACAGCATGGAATTTGAAGCTCACATGAAGAGAAATTAACAGTCATTGATAGGAGAGATTATCAATTTACATAACAGATGTATGTTCTGCACCTTTTTCAGATGCTTTTGAACACACAAAACTACACATACTTGATTTCTTCTAATTTCCTCCCATTCAGTGTAAATTGCCATTCATCTGAGCATGTACAGTCTAGAAGCTATAGGGAAGTTAGGGAGTAACAAGCACAAGATTATGAGGTTGATGAACAGAGTAGTAAATATGATTAGTTTTTAAGTTCCCATATACCTAAAAATGAAGTTTTTAGCTACCAATTCGAGCCCTCTCTAGCAAATGGGTGATTCAGCACTATTATTTCTTTTAGTTTATTTTGCACAGCTATTGCTGTGCATCTTTAGTAGATAACAGTCTATATGCTGAAAAGGATGGCTCAGACAGGATTTACTAACAAAGTTATGCCAAGTGTTAATAGGCAGTATCATCAATTCTGTCCTGCTGTTCATTCAAAGAGTACTATTATCACTTTTGCTTTCTTTTGCCTTTTCCCGCTTTTCCATGTTCCATTTCATTATTGACTTCTTGATATCTCATTGTGCTTCTCATTACTACAGTTTCTGGACTTAACAATACCTAAGAGATGCAAAAGCATAAGATAAAAGGTAGGAGTGGTCACTTGAAGCTGCCAAATCAACAGAGGAGATAGACATGTCTACTGGGAAAAGAATTCTCCTTCCTAGACACTGTCAAGAAGGCTGCTGTGCAGGGATAGGGAGCAGGATGTAGTTTCTAATAAAGTACTACATTCACTCGTGCATGCACATATAGGAATTAATGTCCCCCAAGGAGCACTTCTCTCGGGCAGCTAACTTCATAATGCAAGAAAAAATAATGAACAAATAAAAAAAGGAAATAAACTAGATGGGCTCCTTAGATGGTTGGTAATAGTTACAACCATGTCTTTGGCAAATGAGGGTTTATTTTAATTCCAACAATGGTTGCCTTTGGAAATTAAAACACATATTTGCTTCATATTACTGTATCATGACTGACTCAATATACAAGTCTTCTGAACTTGGCCACTTAACTTCCTTTTCTAAACTGTCTACAGTTCAATACTTTAACAGAAGCATCAAAAACAGTGTATTTTATGAATGTTCAGCTTCAAAGTAGGCTTTATTCAAAATAATAAACACTCACAAGAAAAGGGGATTATTTTGAAGAAAAGAACGTTAAATACAAATGTCTTTTTACTGTGTCTCAGGTTGCTGCCATACAGAAGATGCAACATAGGAAGGTGGCTAATAAGCTACTCACAGTTTTTATGGATCTTATCTAAATCTCTCCAGTTTCTCTCACAGAATGGTAAGCATCCAATAAGTAAAATCATCACTGTGGTTTTAATGTATATGCACAGTTTGTATTTTTAGTCATATACTGTAAAATCATTCAAAAAGAGTTAATCTTTTAAGCTGAAAGACTACATAACCAAGCATTAGAGTTTATGTAGAGAGTAATAAAAACCTGAAACATCATGCTATCATTTCAACTCTCCTAACAACCACAAATATTTTCTTGCTGAAATCATAGTTGTAACAAGTATTGTTCTACATTCCAGCTTTAACTACAGTTGTTGCTACTCCATAAACAAGACATTTATAATAATTAAAAAAATTGAAAGAACTGATTCCCCTTCTGCTTTCAACAACAGAACTTTGCAGGATTTTTCTTAATTTCATACACCAAATGAAAAAATAAAATTTCATAGAGCAAATGAAAAAATAAACATTTAATGTTGTCTTAAACGTACACAAATACATTATTTTTACAGGCATTGCTGATACAACATTTGCAATTTGTACCATGCAACTTCAGAACAAATTTACAGAGCTACAATGTAACTTACTTAAAAAAACTTTATGAACAGCATATTTAAAAGCATATTAAAAGGAGGTCAATTCTGACCTCTGGGCCATGAAGCATTGCATTAACAGTTCTGCAGAAAGAAAAATGATAAGGTATGAAATGAGTGCTCAGAAACTAGAACCTTATCAGTAAAAGTTTGATTCAAGCCTGTAAGACAAATTGCTCAGCAAGGCAAGTCACCTTCCTGCTGTGATGAGGATATAGCTGAATTTTCAATGCAACTGACTATCTCCTCCATCATGTCTCCTCAACTTGATATCCTTACATTCAGTATCTGGTTTACATTTTCTAAGCATCCAGTTCTTATTCTGAATACATCTTGTCTGAGAAGCCACATACTACCCTTCCAGGATAATTATCTTTTTTCTTTATCTGACAATTTAGCATCAAGCACAAGCACTTTAAAGCAAGTGGAACCGCTAACAAGGAGGGAACTGTACACTGTCAGAGTTCAGCTATGTCAAGGTTGTTCATTTACCAGTGATAAAAACACTACAACTCCAAAAATACATTTGTTAGCTGGACTTTGTTCCATGCACTATATTTTCCTGAAAGCATCCTGACACTTTCCTTGTTCATTATTCTTTCCTTGACACACTTACTTGAGCATCAGTGGATTTTTTAAGGAGTTCTTCCACAAATTTCCAATTGGACTCCTTCTGTTTCTGAAAAATAATTATCAACATGAAATAGCATTTGTATCCCTTACAGGTTTCTGAAAAATAATTATCAACATGAAACAGCATTTGTATCTATTACAGGAAGCACTGTGTAGTAACATGAAAGTAAGCAGGCAAAATATTTCCAGAAATATTTACAGTATGCTGTCGTGACATTAGCCATAATCAAAAAGAGCTTTTCTGTTATATGAAAGTAATCAATATCTGTCCCAAAAATTAGCCCTCAGAAAGCTAATAAAATGCCAAAACCAAAAAGTATGCAACCACTTTAAGTGACTCATTTGCAATCCCAGCCTTCACTTTTAATGGAGAAGCAAAACATTCAGGCATTTTTTATTAGTCCAAGCAGTATGTCTCACAGTTTCTTGCTCTAATGTTCTGTAAAAAGGAAGCTATAAGGGGTAAGAGGGGGAAAAAATGTACAATCTCACATTTTCTTGCTTTTTTGCTTTTCCATTTATTTATGCAAAGTGGAAAAGAAAGGGGTAGAAGGCTTTGCAACTAAGGCCATTTTCTCAAGAAAAAAGAAAAAGCAACCAGGCCAACACATTTACATTTCTAGGAGATCCAACAATCATCTCAGCTATGTATATAGCTTCTGTAGATAAGCAGATGTGTGAACATAGTACTTCCATCATTGTCCTGCCTTACTTGTTTCCTCCACTACCAGAACTGTTAAGCCTTGTACATTATTCTGCAGATAGCTGTCCTTTAAACATCAGTTTAGAACTTACAATAAAGAGCATTTTATGCTTTGGTAATTGAAATGTAACTACTTTCCAGCAGCGACACCATTGTGCTCCATCCTCCTCCGCTACTGATTAAACTAGTCAATGGTGCGACTTGGTGACAGTTTCACACAGAACTCCAGAAAGTACCAAGATAATTTAAAAAACAAATTCTTTTAAAAAATGCACTAATACTCATCCAACAGTATTTGACTACTTGGTGACTTTACATTTTTGCACCACAAGAAAAAGAGAATACTGAAAGACAACTAGTTATCAAGTCACAGTCCATAGACTGTTTATGGAACAAATATAAATGAAAGGACAGATCTACAGAAAGTTACACTAAAGTTGTAATTGCATGATTCAGGAACTTGACTCATATCAGTTAAGAAATACACACTGCTTCTTCCTCATCCTGACAGCTCCTCTTTCTGCCCTCACAACTGTAGCATGCCACTGCTCAGTAGTTCTGGTACTTCTGTTTGTGGGACTCAGAGCAAGAACAGTGAATCAACACAGAGCTTTAGGAGAAGAAGAAAGAATGAAAAAAGGAATAGGGCCTGACTTAGGTCACAGAAGAGGGACACTAATAATTGTGCCAGAACAGCAGATGGCACATCATGCCTGGGGTGGTGAACAGGATTTAAGCTGTTACTGATGCCTAAGGCTCTGTAGCATGAAACCAGAGCTAGCACCCTGTCAGGAGAGGACATTGCATCAATAGATAGCGAAAGAGTAAAGGCAGCACTTCAATAACAGGTAAATCCAGGAAGTACACAACCAGCATTTCCAGACAGATCTGGCCAGTATTTACATCAGATTTTTGACTGCTGTATTTTAGAGCCTGGTGTTATGTGAATACCTACACACAGGCAACATCCTACTGCAGATTTCAAGTAAAGCTAAGGAACTGCTAAAACGCCAGTTTTAGCAGCCATGAGTAGATATTAGTTACGCTAAATATCTATGAGAGCACTGAATGTTTGGATCAATCTGCTTAGCACATGTTTTTAGCAGTACCATAGACCAAGGGCACATGTTTTATACAGCAGGTGTTTATTGCCAAAGTTCCAGCTTGTCTGCAGATCACCTTACAAGATCTTGGCGTAATCTAGGGCAAACTCCTGACACCAACTGGGATTGATTACAGGAGTGCACGCAGGTTCAGCCCAAACTCAGGAAGGATGAGCACCAGCCACCTGCTGCACTCTTTTTAGTTACAATTGTATCTATATTTTAAAAGACTTGTCTCATTCAAATCCCAATAGATTTAGATCCAAACAGTATTCCCTACTGCACCGGCAATACAGCACAGCACCTGTTTACCATTGTTTACAGTCTATCCCTGTCAAAGAATATGTAGAATCTACATCTTCAACTCCAAACCTCGTGGCTTAAAACATCCTCCCTCCACCCCCAGAGAATCCTAAAAATCAACAGAACCCAGAGACCTTACAGCGCATAAAAGTGCTGCTAAAACCAAAGCTTGAGCTGAATTTGCAGAAAGAAACTTTTGCAAGGACTAACCTGGAAAAGCAATATTAGGCTTCTTAGCTGGAAGTCCATGTTTGCATATCTTTCCACATAGTCATTTCAGATTATTCTATTCAAAGGCAAGAATTCTTAGCCCCAAGTAACTCTGACTATATTACCTTAGCCCATAGGATATTAAAATTGACCCCTGCAACGTTCAGAAGTAGCAAATTTCTCAACAGGTCCCATTTGAGTTTTAAATATACAAATCCTGCTTTTCAGAAGAGTGAAGTGGGACCTGAACAGGGGAATATGGAAAGAGACATGTACCGAACAGTCTCTAAGAAATCTGTCCAAAATTTTCTAGTTTAAAAATGTGGTTTCATGTATGTGAAATATATATTCAATATATATGAACCACTGCATATTTGAAATTGCATTATATGAGCTAAAAGGGAAAAAATAAAAAGAAGCAAGTCTGAAACCTATTTAGAATTTTAAAAGCTTTCAAAACAACCTTACGGCCATGGAGACCACATTAAAAAATTAAAAATCTTCCACAGATGACATAGGCTTAGAGGCAATTTTTGCTAGAGCATATGAATAACCATCATTATGACACATCACCCTCCCACCTCTGATCACAGTTAATTAAAAGAAAGCATGTGTCACAAAGCCATTGCATCAGATGTTTAATCAACAAAACAGGACTACACTGAGTCCTCATGTAATTCTACTGACTTCACAAATTCATATCACAGACTATTTTACCTTATAATGTTCAAAAAATATTTGACATTGCAATTCAAGGAGGGGGACAGGACCTAAAGGGATGGTTACTATTAACTGTCTATGACAGATTATATTACTGTGGGTGAAAAGGCCCTAATGTTACTGATAAGATTTCTTTTGTACAAGAACAGGGATCCCTGGACAAACTCAAAGTAACACTCAGAAATGCAAAGCACAGCTAATAGTTTGAACATAAAGACTACTGGAAACATCAAGAGGAGCATGCACAGGACAGTCTCATGATTTACAAATCAAGACTTGGAAATTCTCTTCTCCCAGGTAGGCTCTAAGGAAAAATTATTATTTAATCTTGGGCAAGTCACTTCCTGTCACTGTGTCTCAGATTCCTACTTTAAAAGAACAACAACAGGAATCCTTTTTTCCATTCTACATCTTTTTTTGGCTTATGTAAATAATATCATGCCTGGGGCAAAAAAAAAATAATCTCTCATGAGGCTAAATACATAGTATCTATCAGTGTGAGTTACAGGAAAAAAGCCACAATGATCAAAATAATCAGTATCACTGTATTTGGATTATGGCATTAAATATAAGAAACCAAGTACAAATGTGTGATTTCTGTATTTAACTTAGGACTAACCTTTCCTCGCTTTCTAAGAAAGAGTGAGTGTAGTTATTCTATCTTCCAAGGTCCCTCTATAATACGCTTTGGACTCTGTCCCTCTCCCCACCCACGTAGTAGCGGGGCAAAACCAAGGGAAACTTGAGACAACCTGCAGTGTAGCAATCAGACCTGGTCTGCAACTTTACACTGTATAAATGTGCAAGAAGTTGCTTCATTTTGCCACATGATAACAAGCTGCCAGCCATGGCATCCTAAAGGATTTGTCAACTAGCAAAGAGAAGCAGCATAAGCATCCCACATGGGCCAAGTCCTCTAGTGAACAGACACGCTCATGAGTTTTTCAACTAAGTATGCAAGCACACCTTTGCTACATTTTAAATTTTTTTTACAAATTTGCAGATCAGAAAACCCAACTAATTCTTAATTTTATTGGAAAATCTAATTTTACTTAGGATTGTAAGTATTCACAGAATTTCAACATTTTTATTTCATTCTCTGTTTATATACTAATGCTTTTAAAAATCTAAAGACAAGGAGAAGGATTTTAAGTTATCAAAACAAATTGCTCAACCA
Organism: Corvus brachyrhynchos; assembly: GCF_000691975.1. Taxonomy (NCBI): domain Eukaryota; kingdom Metazoa; phylum Chordata; class Aves; order Passeriformes; family Corvidae; genus Corvus; species Corvus brachyrhynchos. The sequence goes on from NW_008239110.1 coordinate 1,745,950, forward strand.
ATGTGATCATTCTTCTCTTTTTATAGATTTACAGTTCACAAACATGTTTCCAGGTTTTAACCTTTCCTCCTAAAGCAGGAAT
>NW_008239110.1:1746096-1749507 GCF_000691975.1 Corvus brachyrhynchos
AGGAATGGAAATCACAGGACAGATTTTAACAGAAAGAGGGTACAGCCTTTCCAGTTTTAATATGCACGTTAAATTACAAATAAGGCAATTCACAATAAAGGGCAATTAAGCCCAGTTTGTGGAAGACACCATACAGAGCTTATGCTTGGCAAATTAGGGAATATGAGCAATGCAGCTGAAAGGTTAAAAAAGCCACCAGACAAAAAAACCCCAAAACCAAACAAACAAGACCACCACCAACATCCTCCCCTGCCAAAAAAAAAAAAATCAAAACCAAAACAAACAGAAAAAAAGAGTAACGATAACAGGATAAAAGAACAGAAGGAAAAACAACAGAAGATGGCATGACCAGATTCTCCCTAGTTCAAAAAGCACTACTGGAGAGTGAAAACCTACTACAAAACAAACTACACCAAAAACACCCCAAAAACCCCAATTTCTGCGCCTTCATCTATCTCACTCGCTTCTAATAGGCTTCCTCTATAGACAATTAAGAAAAATTGTCAGCTGTCATTCATCTCAAAATGGATGAATTGCCTCAGCAAGTGCAAGTTTCCTAAACTGAAACTTTAAGTCATTAGACAGTGTCTTTTGGTAGCACACCAACATAAAAATTAAGCTGTATACACAAATATATATGCATGTTACGATGCTATTGCTGTGATGCAAAGGCAATGCAAGACAGACAGACAGACTGAAATTTATCCAGAGCAGAGCTACCACTTTAAAAAAATAAGTGGCATTAATAATTACACAGTCAATGTTTGAGGTTTATAGCTCATACAGCACAAACGAATGTGTTCAATTCCTAAAACAACAAACCCAGTGAAGCATTTATGCTGCAGGCAGACAGTCTTAAAACATATGCTACATCATTAAGTATATGTGCTACTAACTAGTTGGGATATTTCAAGTTTCCTTCATGCAGCTCTCTACTGAATATCTTGTGTATAACATGAATGTGTCTGGGGCTCCTAGAACATTTACCAACTTGTACAAACTTAAAACCAACTTCTTTTAAAGAGTATGAAAATTCCTGCATTAGAAAACAAACTGTTTTCTGTCAACAAAAATAACCAAAGAGATCAAAATCAATTATAATAACTCTTAAGTATTTAGAAAAAAGCATACCCACCTTTTCATCTAGATTTCCATTACGGTCGAACTGGTAGAGTGGTGCCAGATGACTCATAATCCACCAGCTAAAACTCAGTGGGTCTTTACATTGAACTGCTTCAAACCCAGACACACTTTCAGAAGTACTTGACCGTTCAAAGATATTCTTTAGGGTTGTGTTCATCAAGCTCCAGAAACCCTGTAGAAAACACAAAAGTTAATTTGAACTGTGTTCAATAACAAAACCTATGGTAACAATTTCCTCTACAACACTGTCCTATTGATTAATTTGCTTTTACAGAGAACAAGCAAGATGAGCCATTTAAAGAAAATAACAAAAAGCAGTGGTCAGTGTTACCACAGAAAACTAAGGGCTACCATCGAAAGTCCCCTCTCAAATGTCAGTAGAAAGCAATGTGAAAGGACAAGCTTGGGTCACCAGGAAGAATGCACTGCAATACTTCACAGGCAAAATTACAAGCAGATGGATTGATGACATGCAGACAGGATAGTGCTCCAACACTCACAAGAGAAAGGTTAGAGTTCTTTAATGAAGACTTGTTATAGCATATTTTTGAAAAATTTCTAGTTCCAGACTAACCTAACCAAAAGGAATATAGTAGATGGTAGAGAATCAATCTGAAAGACAGCAAACAGAAGTTCTGTTTTGTCACAGTCTGTTCCAGCACTGAGAAACTGATTAATTCTCTTTGACTCAGACCCTTGTCTATAACACAATATTACTATTTCTTACAGGCTTTGTCTATCTTTCTTAGTTTTAACGAAGCTCTCTGGGACTTCTTTGCACGTGTATTTCACCCACCTTACCTGGGTCCTGATGCTAACTTAGCTGCAAAGTGCTACTGCCAGTGCAAATGCTTAACAGCAACACAGTTTCACTTGTGCTGTCCACCTTTATATGTGTTGTCATTAACAAGTAAACAGCCATCAGTGCAAACCCTATACTGTAAAGTACTTAATTCTGTACTAAGTGAACCGTACTCATGGCACAGATGGCCACTTGGTTCTTATAAAGATTACTTCAGAAAACTTTCAAAGGATTTTTCCACTTCTTAATATTCATTCAGAGAAACATCAATTCAATTCCAACCATCAAAGAAAGAAAAATTAAAATGCTAGAAAATATCAGCAAAGGAAAAGAACAAAACAGAAAACATCATTATGCAATGTATAAAATCACATGGCCTCCTAACCCATACTTGAAATACTGCATGCAATCCTGGCACTCTGTTATTCAAAATAGGATATGGTAATATGGAAAGAGATTCAGAGAAGGGTGACAAAGATGACCACAGGAAAACAATGGCACCTGAAAAAAAGAATTACTGTAAGAAGTAAGACTCTTCAGCCTGCAAAAGGCAGAAGGTAGGATATATCAGATAAAAAAAGAACAAACTGAAGAGGCATATAAGGTTGTACTGGTATAACGAAGAAGAACAGGTAGTCATTTGCTGATTTCCAACAGAAGTATAAGGAGGCATCTAGAGAAGTCAGTAACTACAAGATTCAAAACCATACACAGGCTGTTCTTGTATAGATGGGTAACAAAGACAGAAACATGGGCTAGTTGGATCATTGTTCTGACTGTACCCACATTTCTAATGCCTGGAGATGAGTCATTGCATGACATATCACAAAAACTGCAAATAATTAAAAAAAAAAATAAGTAAACATGGCTTTCTGTGTTTTTTTCTTCCATAAAAAGAATGGAACTTTCACAGTCTATTCCTTTGCTTTGCTTTCTTTAGCACTAGGAGCACTCCTTATCAATGACCTAGGTCATAATCCAACAGTACATTGCAAACCTAGAACCAGGACTTCATGCACATTCAAGACAGTGGCCCAAGGCATCAGTTAGCATGCAGTTCTCCTGGAGCAAATATGAGGTTCAGTTCTACCATCAGATCTGCACGTTCATGGCCATATGGGAACATTTGGTGGCCTTACTGCACATGTAACAGTATTCTTCCTTTACCTCTGTATGAGACCCTTTATTTCTGTGGTCCAGCAGCTGAATAAGTAGAATCCATAGTTCTTTAATGCAGGTACATGGATAATGGCTACTAGTAAGAGCCTCAGAAGGTCGCACCTGAAAGAGAATATAGAGTAAAACTATTCACAGAAGTGTTATTTTTAAAATTGTGGTTTATATATCAATATTTCCTCTAGTCCTGGCTGTTTGGTTTGAGGGGTTTTTTTTTTTCAGGTAAATAATATAGTTACAATTACACATTCAAAGGTGAATTATTTCACCAACATCCAAAATATCTCTCT
>NW_008239110.1:1749526-1767346 GCF_000691975.1 Corvus brachyrhynchos
CAATTCTATATAAGTTACAGGTTGCGTTATTTCCTAGTTTCTTCTGATACACTCTCAAACATCATTTAATTGAATAAAAACAGCATTCCATGTTCTAAATGAAAATAAATTACAATAAATACTGATTCATTGTCTGACAGTAGGGAAAAGAAAATGATTGATTAGATTTTCTTTATGTTCCTGAGAAGAAAAAGATTTCAAATTATTTAATAGCTATTATTGTTATTTTTAACTGAAAAATCCTTAATGAGTAGGCATAATGCTAGTAGAATATGTTGTTGTTGGCATGAGGATGTTAATGTTCCCACAACATTTCACAAAATCTGCTTTTCGGTAAATTTACTGCAAGGCATTCTTTTAATATGCAGAAAACAGCATATTTCAAGTCATGTACGTTATTTGATTACTATTCCATATTTAACAAAATTCACTCAGACTGATGCATTTCAAATGCAAAACAGTCTTCTTGTGATTCATCTTTCAATTTTACATTCCCTGAATTGTGAAACAAAACAGCAAAAGGAACTGCTAAATACATAAAAAAAAAAATCTCTGTATGCTTTTATGTTTTTATGATCTACCAGAACTGTATTTGAAATAATCATACCATAGACAAAACTTTACTTATTCTATCCTAAGACACATGAACCCACTGAACTGTATTCAGAGGTGGCAAAAATTGTGAAAAGCTTTGTTTAAATAACATAATTCAGCACCTTTTACCTTCAGCAAGGACACAATGGCAGAAATGTAGAAAGAAAAGAGTGAAGACAAAGCAGCTTATACTCATTTTATCCCTAAACAATGAGTAGTCCAAGTTTGAATAATCAACCTACACCTCTCTAAAGCAAACAGAGGGGAATAGGTACCTAGAGAATAATTAATCTCACTCATTGCAGAACTGTTGTTATCCTTCCATGACAATAGAAAGTACCTCAGGTGACTAGTTTAGCCAACTAACTCCTAGACATCTACATCTGATGAGATGGATCCTGAGTTTTTATATCCTTCTGTTTTTTCTGATCCATTCATGCACTATTCTCAAATCATACTGGCACTTAAAATAATTTCTAAATTTGGAAACCTAATAGTGTAAATTAAAAGTTATATCAAAATATGCAATGCCCATGACAGCAGTGGCTGTGTGAGACATTACAGAAGTGGGAGTGAATGACTAAAAACCCACATTTTCACAATTAGAACAAGTACCTCACCAATAGTTTCAAATCTGTATAATATTCTATTAGGATGCAAACTTCTTATTTATCATCCATATGATATGTTACATAATAATATGTTTACAACTACAGTTTCATACAGCTCCAAATCAGGTTTAAATACTGAACATTTAATTATAAATATGAACTTTCATGTATATATAAATGTGACACAGTTTGTTTTTTCTCTCTCAAGAATCCTGTTTATCCTACGAAATTGTCATGGTAGACCTATTTTAAATAATTCTTTATTCATTTTCCACATATACTCACAGTACTTCACATGGCCTTCTCTCTCCCCACACTTTTAGCTAAAGATCTGTTACAGGAATCTCTCAACAACCTGAACTAATTTCATGTAAATGTTATCTTGAGAATAAACAGTATGACCACTAAAGTCTCTTAGAAAATTCATTATTTAACTACTAACTTCCCAAAACTGAAGTGCCTCAAAAATAATTCTGGTTATGACACACCACAAAAGAGCAAAAGAGACCCATTGGAAATGAGCAGTCTACTTGTTACTGTAGCAGTGGAGGTTTTTATAGAATTTTTAGGCATAGAAACTATCTTACAAATGAGTTTCATACTTTCTAGGTGGACTACCAGTTGTTGCAGCAAGGTTTCTTCAACAAGGTTTCTTCATCTACTGTTTGCATCTGTTACCGTGCTATTCTACAAGATTGCAGGATCTCTTCTGCAGGAAATGTGCAGTATCCATTTAGGATAGACTCTGGGTAGTAGTAGCAAAGCAAGACACGATACAGATATTGGTTAGACTAAGGATAGCCAAGATATGTTGTTTTCAGAGATATTCTGGACTTCCTCTTGCAACATCCTCAGTTCAGCATCTTGGTAAGAATGTTTAAAACCCCAAACTGTGATGCCATTGGGACAATAAAGCTCTGGTGCCACAGGTGTGGCTGCTGAAGACAGAAGATATCCACAGATATGTATTTCTCTGGCAAATATGTCTCAGAGCACACTGGGCTCAGTACACAATCCAAGTCAAGCATCTTAATATCAGAGCTGCCCAAGAAACCAATCTGAAAATATCAGTCTGGAAGACTAGAGTTTATGTCTTTCTTTCCAGGGATATCCATAAATTTTAAGAGCTGCACTCATGAATGTTTTCAGCCAAAAGCCCGAGGACATGTTTTAGTGATGAGCTGATGGTGTCACCTACTAGGGGTATTAGTTGCATTTTCAACAATTTTGAGGGATGCTATTTCCGTCATTAGCAATGATTAGCATGCTATAGGAGTCACCAGCTCAAGTGCAAGCTTCACTTCAGAAATTAATGTCAAATAGAACTAATTTGAGCTGTGGCCCACACCTAGAGAGGGCTTAAGAAAAAGCAGTGGCAGAACAATCTTCTCTCTTTGTAATGTGGCTCTGTAAAAGTACGTCAAATCTGTCATTTTATCATCTGTCATTTCCAAGCCTACCATCAAGCAAAATGTTCAACAGATACTATTTGAATTTTCTTTTACAAAACATTATTCTCCTCTATTTGCCTTTTGTCAGGGGAGAAATTACTTTTTGGGCATTGAGCCAATGATATGAGATAAGGGGTGGAATGTCTTGGGGTGACTTTGTGATGTGTATCCCCTATCGCTGCCCATGCCCAGGAATTAATTTTGTGCCTTTCTGTGCTTTTAAACTGAGGCTGAGAGGGAGGAGGAAAACCTGAGCAAAACTTCTTCAAAGCAGTTTGCAGCTTGTTCAAGGTCACACAGAGATAGAGACTTCTTTTTTTCCAGCTGCGGCAGCAGAGCGAGAGTGGGGAAAGGACCCTGTTTGCTTTTGGCCAGTTTTTCAGCTCCTTTTTTTCTCCGGAGAGAGACAGAGAGTTGAACTTTTGTTTTCCTGGGACGTTGGGTTTTTTTCTTTTTTTTCTCTGCTGGACTGTTTCAACATCAGAATACATCAGGAGGAATTTCCACTGAGGCCTTGGCCCTGGAGGTGGGCCCACTGCCCCGTCCCAGCTCCAAGGAGGGGGAGAGAGAGATCTATAGAAGGACTCAGAATTTTCCCAGGTTCTCTCAGCAGAGCGAGAGGTTTTATCATTTAGCATTATTATTCTTTTCCTGTGTGTTTGTTAAATAAATAGTTTTTATCTCTTTCACTTTCCTTCGAGGAAAATTTATTTTTTCCCGAACCTGGTGGGGGAAGGCTGGTTGCGGCCTGCCTTCTCTCAGAGGATATATTTGGCCAAACCGGAACAAATTTGCAGTATTATCTGATAATTTAATAGATCAATACTGATTTTAAAAGGTAACAGTTCTCTACAGGAAGGTGTTTTAACAGAACAGTTATCAAATGCTAGTACAGCCATTCCTCCCACCCTCAAAAGTAATATGAAGAAGAGGGAGTCTATTTTTTACGTTTTTGTACTAGGAAAATATAAATTATACAGTGGTCACTGCTACTTCTTCTCAGAGTTCAGCTCTGCATTATGGATCACACATGTCCATCTCAAGCAGGTTTCACAATGACACGAAGATTACACAGCTCTTTTACTGGCTGCTATAGGGAGTTATTACGACTTTCTAGCTTTGGAGTGCTCAAAACAAGTGAGAAAAATACTGCAGCTATGGAAGGAAAGAAAAAGAAAAAGAGAAGAGATGGACAAGTTTTCCCATGACAAATGCAGAAGTGCTGTAACAAAAAGATGAGGTGGTGGAAATAGGCACACTGCAACAATAAACTGTAATATGACATTCTCTAAGTGTCCAGTTAGCTTACTGCCAGGATTAGTGTTATTCTCTTTTTGTTCCTGTTGAGAGAGTTTGAAAAGACTTTTTTTTTTTTGCATCTATCTAAACCTTTTAGACTGTGCCATGTTTGGCATTAAACCTGGAATACTGAACTTAGGAAATGTGGCACTCACTTCTGCTCTGTACACAGTGCATTTCAATATTACTCTCTCATTCAACTGCCAGATGGTCATGAATAAATATAACACAATTTGAGCTCCTAACAAATAACACTCTTTAAAACATGGAGATACAAAGCCATACGTAACATTTAGAACTAAGCAGTAAGTCATCTATCACTGGTGCAATACCCAATTCATATGGTTCCCAGTACAAGCATCTAAGTACCCATGTTCTATACAAAGAAAAAGAGTTACCTTTGTATACTTGTTGATAGCCAAGCTTATTAAATCAGATATGAGATTTCCACAGTGTTTTTCAAATAAACTGATACTGGTTAAATTCTCTCCGGTTAGATTTATGAAATGGTTAGCATATACAACTTGTCCTAAAACGCAGAAGAAAAGTAGAACTGTTTAGTTTCAGGTTTGGCTGTAGGAATATAAGACAGACAGGATTTCTTTTCTAATACATATATATTTTAGAATGGGCTTGTTGACCTGTATGTAATTTTAATTTATAAATTCATGTGAGAAAGCTCATCCTAAATTCAAGATAATCCCTTCATCATTGCACGGAAATCTGGTATTATTCAGGTTGACAGTAAAAAAGCTTGGCACTTTACAGCCTTTTATTGGCACAGATTTTGCAGAGGAATAAAGATTTATTTATCTGCAAGTTCCTCTTTGTCACATGCCAGTGCGCATGTTCTGGAATCATGACATGTTTTGCAGATATGCAAGCTGATGACAAACAATTCTGGAGAGGTCTAACACTTTCCTTTGGATGTGTTGATGTAAAAAGCTGGCATGATCATGTTCCAACTTGAGCATTTGTAGGCATTAACAGATGAAATGGTAAAGTTAAGAGGCTGCAAGATCTTATACCACAAGCTTTTCAACAGTACAACCCCCTTGACACCAGTGGAGCAGATGATACGTAGAATGAGCTTGTATTTTATTCCTGGAAATGTAAGGTGAAGCCCTGAGCCCACTATCCTGCCACTGGTCTCGGCAGTGTGAAGTTTCCACTCAGAACACTTTACAGAATAAGATAAAAACCTAAGAAATTCTAAAAGGCACATAAGAATACAAGATAATATATGCAGAGATATTACTGTCTCGACTAGTAAATTTTATTCTTAAAAATCATGAGCTTTGTCTTACAAAGCTAGATTACTGCATTATTACTCAGAACATTATCTAAAAATAAATACTGAATTTTGGAGAATACATTTCCTTCAACAGTTTCACTACCCTTTCTCCAAAATGCTCTAAAAAAGGAAAACAGGCTATCCCACAATGGATCATAAAAGAAACTTAGAATTATAGAACAGAAAGCCAACCCACACACTATCCAGTAACACAGACATGCAGAAACAGAGAAAATGTGTTAATGTGAGCAAGGCTGTGTTGTGACAGCGCTGGGAGCAGGCAAAAGCTAATCCAAGTGTTCAGATTCAACACCAGTCACTGGCCTAAACATATACTGCATTCTTTCTATACCTCAACATCACTTCAACTGTTGCAATTCCTGTTGGAATTTATATTGACAATTTATAATTGGGAGGCATGAGGGAAGGTATGGTTGCAGTGACACACTGATTATAGAAGAAAACACACTTTTGTGATTTATTCTGGTAGAATAGACACAGAAAATAGATATAAGCCTCACAAAGCAAATGAAGTTCTCTTCTGTATTTTAACAGTTCTTCAGCAAACTGAACTACTCTGAAATTTAGTTTTACAATTGCATTCTATGACCTTTTTAATCTAACTTCAATGAACAGCTTACTCTTATCAACTTACTTTTCGCCCCTTTAAAGCCTTATAAAAATTTTTTTAAAAGATATTGCCTTGCCCTTTTCTTGCTGTACTTTTATAAACTTCCCTGACTGAGGCTTCTTCTTTTGCTCAATATTTTCTTAGTGTTGCACATGGTTAACAATACAGATTCTCTCCTCCGGAATCCTTGTTCTGGTCCATCCCTGGACACTTCCTACACTGTTTTCATCAAATTCACTGTTATGCATTCTGGATATCTGTAAATGCATTTTTATTTGTGATGTCAAGAAGTGCATTGTTATTAAATATTTAGTATGTTGCACCAGTTGAGTATGAACTTTGTGATCTTTGTTCTGACAGAACAAATTCCTAATACAATTTTATTTGATTTGAGCCACATGATGATTCACAAAGAACCTACCTTTACCATATTTGAGTTTACCCCATTCAATACAGCTATGCTTAAAAACCACCATAATTAGTTTTGATTCTGGACAAATCAAGATGGGAAAACTAGGTAAGTCATATGTAAAGAATTAAGTTCAAGAAAAAAGCCTGCATACTTACTCATCAGTTTTTCACCTAGTACATGAAGAACTTCTAATACTAGCCAGTTAATATCCAAATGGAGATGTAGTAAGTGCCACGATGGAGGAAAGACCTGTAATTAGAAATACATTTACTTATATTTAACACTTCTTTAGTGAATTCTGAATACTGTACTAAGACATGGTGGTCAGGCTTTGGAACAAGCTGCCCAGGTAAGTGGTGGAATCACTATCCCTGGAAGTGTTCAAAAACGTATGGGTGTGGCATTTGGGGACACAGTTTAGGGGAGAACATGCAGGTGCTGGAGTAATGGGTGGACTTGACATTCTAAGATGGCCTGCAAAGAACATTATGGATATCTATGATCAAATGCAATGTAACGTACAAACATGCCATTCCGTTCAAGAAAAAAAAAAGAAACAAACAAAAAAATTTTATTACAATTCTGTCTGTAAGAGGCTATTTATCGAGTTTTGATTCAAGCTTCACAAATTACAACACCCTTAGTTAACCTTTTCTTTACAGAAAAGTATTAGGTAGCACACAAACTGCTAAAGTGAGCTCTTGAAATAACTTTAAGGAAGAGAATACTAAAATTTTGGAGTTTACTTGAAATTACTGTTTCTTTCATCAGCTCAACAGTGGCCCTACTGACAAGCTAAACAAAGAAAGATTCAAAATGCTGCTTCTCAGTTGATCATTCCTCTCCAGATACTAGTTTATACAACATAAGACAGAAATTCCTTTCTTGTCTTTATAAAAGATTTGAAAGCATTAGCTATGATATGTGTATGCACAAATCCTAACAGTGTATACTTCACTAGTGTTTAATGCTGCCGTGCCTCCTTCCACATCTGCACTTTTCTTTGTATACAAGATCTTTACCCATTCTGAGTCAGATTTCAGAATGTATTTTTTAAAAAATGCCCCTCCTACTGGGAAGCTCAGAAATTTTAAACATTACTACAGACAAACACCAAGTAATTTTTTTAAACAAGCTATGCTAATTCAAGCCTACTTATCTACCTGTAACTGGTATTATCATTTGTATAGTATAGGAAGAATTCTAAAGCTATAGAATGAAAATAAATAGATAAATAAAAACAACAACAGCAAATCCAGATCTCATTAGTTATGTATGCCAAATAAAGGATGGCACTCAATAAAGAAAAAAAAAAAACCAACCCAAACCAGAAAGATTAACTTATATTAAGCCAAAATTTATGAATTTATCAAGAATACATAATGCCACATAAAAAATTAAAATTCTAAAGAGACATCAACCTTTGCCTGATTTTGAATAGTAAATGCTGCCAGAACATTACTAGGAAGTTCACAAAGGTGACCAGTGTGCACAGTCAAAGCATGAAGCTCTTCCACCAACACCGATGGTAACTGAGCTTCTAGTTCTTCATAAGGATGGAGCATTCCATCATTTTCCACCTTAGGGGGTTCCAGATACCTGAATGTAGACAAAAATACACAGAATCAGAAAACCAGTAAGAATCACCTACACAAAGCTTGATACTCAAGTTAGTAAAATGTGTGTAAATCTCACCTGAAGATGAAAACTTTCACATAGTGCAAAAACTTAAGACATTGATGCCTGATGCTCTCTGCTTCAGAGTGCAAGCGCGCAGCTTGACCTGAAGTAAAAGAGATCAATAGCTTAAAGCAGATGTGACCACACCATGGCTTGTTTAACATTTGCATTCTCCACAGTAATTAAACCAGACCACAGGAAAGACACTCTCTGAGGACAAGCTGGGAGGTAACTGATGGTAAACACCCACTTCTAAATGTCATCTTGCCAGAGGGATTCTTTATCTTACCATCCTCAGGCACATTTCCAGATACAGATAGAAAAAAAGGCCCTCAGGAAAGGTGAGGGCAGTACTGAGTGCTAGAAGAAATCATTCAGCCCTACTGCCCTGCTTCCTGACTGCTTTCAAGACACCTTCAGTAAAGACATTGGTAAAACAGTTTATCAGCCCCCTTTTCTCTTGATGGATTTATTTGTAAATACACTTTGTAACTTTTCCTTGGAAGCATCACATTGTTGCACAGAACCTTCAGATGTATAATGCTAAGAGCCACCCATTCACAAATCCTGCCTTTCACTTGCAGTTCTGTGTCCTTTCAGGCAGTTATTCTGACTACATGTCTCCTTTCCTTTGTTCTCTGAAGCTGTTCTTATGGTGTTACCATCCTCACCTAGCACCTGCAAGCTCAAACACCCCTATAAGAGCAGAGATTCACTGGAAGTTATTGCCACTGTGTGAAAATCACTCCTTATTTTTTCCTACACCTTGCCTTGTAGCTTTCAGCTTATATTAGAGAAAGATGAAACTTGGTGCATAACAAACCAAATATGTCATTTAAATACCAAATAACTATTGCCCAATAATATATATACACACAAAGGCTTACCAAGCAGTCTGACTGCACACATGCTGATCATTGAGAGCATCTTAAATACAAGCATCAAACAAGGACCTTTAGCAGGGCCAAATGAAACTGTATCACCCTAGAGGAGATGCAGGGCAAACTCCTGGTCACCTACTACACTGGACTGCACATCCAGGGAAAGACAGTTGTCTTTGCTCCTCTCCCCCCAGCTGACCACTGGGGAGTCTTCCCTTTTTTTAGTCTTGCTCTCACTCTCCCTTTTGTTTCCCCCCATCTTCTCCCCTTAACCTGGAAGTTCACATAAGTCACTTGTTACAGACCCCACAAATAATGCTTTGTGCATACAAGCTTATCTCAATATCTTTTGAGCAACAACACTCAGGGGGCAAAGCAAATCAACTGGTACAAGTACCAGAATATTCCAGTGTACAGCCTACCTGCACCACGTCAGAAGCCATAGCATCTGCCATGGTAATGAACCACAAGTTTAAGAGGATCGATTCACTCTGTTCTAAAGTAATTATTTGTAGATGTTACTGCTGATTTGTAGCAATAAAAAATACTGTATTCTAAATTCCTCAGAAGTTCTGCTTAAGCAAAATTTTATGTTACAGTATTTTTTACATGGCTTCTACATTACACTGTTCTCAGTACGAAGTATTCAAAGCTCATCAAGACTGATAGGAAATGAAATCAAATGTACAATATTGGTATCTATATAAACACAGAGTATAACATAGATTTACTGAGCCAAAACTCTTAACTGTGGTTTTAAACAGTTTTGACAGCACATTTATTTAAGACATCAATAATACCTAACATCACCCTGCCTGATCACTTTAAATACTTCAATCCTTATACACCCTTCTACTACTAGCCCACTTCTATAGGGAACTGAGTCACAGCTGAATCAGTAACTTGCTCTGATTCAGAAAGAAAGCCTGGTGCAAAGCACAAAATTCAAGTTCTTCATTTTACTAGCTCATTTGACAAGTGGAAGAACAGGATACAAAGAAGAGAAGAGAACCAAACAGGTGCTTAAATTTAAGAGAAAAAAAGAACTACAGAACAGTTTCTTGGTGTCCAGCTACAATATCGAAGTTCAAATGTAATTTAAAACAGGCTATTTCCATTTACGTCAAAAAATTTAGATTTTTAAGATACTATCAACAACTGCATATGAAAGAAGCTTGATGATAAATTCACATCAATTATTTAAACAGCAGAACATGTCAATATCAAAACAAAATAACAGTAATGTGTAAAATTATACACTCATAGAACACTAGCACTTCATCTGTAACAAGAAGACACTATAGACAGTTTATTTCTAAGTAATTACTGAGCTTCTCAACTTGCTAAGTAATTCAGCCTTCAACTTACAATAAGCCCAAGGCTGCAATAATCCTTCAGAAACATGCTGCTTCTCATGCCTCAGTATTTAATTGAAACAAAGCATTTTGTAGTGATCCCATTTTATCGATCCCACTGCAAAGATAAATTAAGTTTGTAAATAACTCTAAACTAAGCAAATAGAACTAACTCGTTTAAACGTAAGCCAAGGGAACACTGAAAAAAATCCCAAGCCACTACCTTTGTGACTAAAATAGTTGTTGGGATGTTTGATGAAATCTTCCATTTTTAATTAAAAGAGTTAATAGTTTTGCCAAATTCTGCTCTAGGGGTGACACCTTAAGTCAAATTAATGCAAAATGCCCCACTAAGGTGAGTAAGGATTGCCCTGTGCATGTACCATACAGGCAAATATGGTTCCAAACTGACTCCCAATATTTCCACAGTCTATTTCCCTACTGTCTTACATCACTTGGTTGCCTATATTTCTACCCTTACCACAGTTTTATGCTGCTTATATGCTGTTCTGAGGCACACTCCAAAAGCCCTTGGTCAAGAGTCAAAGCACAAGTGTGATCTGTGAGAATTTACTTCTGTAATGAAAAGGCAGTCACATGCCTATTGCAGTGTCAAATTAAATTTGTGAAACTTACCAAAATCAGATGAACTCATTTGTACTAGGTTTTCCAGTGCGTGTATCTGTTGCCTAATTAAAGAAAAACAAAGATTAATGGTATTTATATAAGATGTTTAACTCCACTTTAGTAAGGTCAAAATGGAACAGAGAAAGGTAAGTGTTTCTTGTTCTGTAGTTCAGAAAAAGCTTACGGAAATGTAACTTAGGAAAGAGTTTTAGTGGAAGGCAATGGACACATCCAAGTGTGAAGGGATGACATTGAATAGAATTTTTGCTTGGTTTTAAATCATTAAACGCAGTACCAAAAAACCCCTATAACAATTGGCTAAATATTGGGGAAGGCAAAAAACAACAATACAGACAAAAACCCCCAAAAACCATTCCCTGCAAGTGATCTTTCCACAAGCACAACTCAACTTCATGTTTGACCACAGAATAAACCTAAAAGTTAGCCCTCATGGCATATACTCAGTACACACTAAATTAATCCACTTGTGAATGTGCATTCTGTCAGCAGCTTTTCCTGCTTCTTGCTTTGGGTGGTCAGGGGCTGAACTCCAGTACAAAATATAAACAGCAACAAATACAGTAGAGTAAAAGGAGGTGTCTCTAGAAAAGTTAAAGCTCAGTTCAGTTTTGGAGAGGAAAGAAAACATTTTTAAAGAAGCTAAGTGCCACTGCAAACAAATATTTTTTAAAAAGCTGTAGCATAGGTATTACTCAGCCATATTCTGTAACAACTGTTATTTGCAAGTGGTCTTCCAGTAGAGTCTCCACAGAGATAAAGCAGTATTAAAGTGAATATATGAAAAGCACAACTGTGTCAGACAGACTTTTGAAAGAAAATGCTGCATAAGTGAGGAGGGAGCTCTCTGCCTCATTTCTTATACAATCAAAGCAATAACTACCGAAGGATTCTAAAATAGGCTACTTGGATATGACACAAATCAAATGTTCTTATGAAAACCCTGAAAACTAGAAAGCATCTAAAAGACATAAGAAGCATCTAAAAGACACAAAACTCCAGGTTGTAACTTGCATATTAAAGTGCAAACACACAGTAAAATGATCTCCCTTAGCTCTTTCCTGCTTCCTTGGATAAAGCCATGTCAGCTACCCTTCCATCATTTAGGTGGGTTGCAGAGTTTTGTTTTTTGTTTGTCTTGAAATCAAACCTGAATTTCTGCCTGGATTTTTCAAGGATTTCAATCACGTGAAAAGGGAGGAAATCTGAAAAGCAGGAGGACTTTATGAAATAGGGCTTTTGAGACTGGAGAATAGAGAAGGAAGGTACCAGAAAGAAGCCACACAAAAAAAGAAAAAGAAAAACACTCTCCAGTGAATTGACAAAAGACAGAATACAGTGGGCTGATAAAATTAAAGCACAAACTGGGCAAAAGAAACATAACAAAAATACCCTTATTTAAATAAACAATTTTAATTTCAATTTGCATTTGTACCTCAAAGATTGATCCTCATGGCTGTTAATCATTAGATCATTTGATTTGCAAATACACATTCTGACAGGTAAACTGGTACTTCTGTTTATTAATCAAAGATATACTATCTTAGTATACCCACTTAAATGGTTACATGGTCTCACTCACTTTGCCTCACACTTCTTTAATAAGAAAACCCATAAGTAAGAATTTTTACCATGAAATTACTATTTTAACTTGCAGTTCTGTAGTATACTATTATTATTTATTACAATAGTTTAAAAATTGTAAATGATTTTTAATTTCAATATTAAGTATAATCTTAGACATGAAAAAAAGACTAGGTTTCTGTAAGCATGTATTTAAACATAGATATTAAGTATACTCCATAAATTTAACTATTTACACCCACCCTATCCTCAAAAACTATTGTAACTGGTACTTAACACATTTGATTTCCACAGTGGAAAAAGGAGGAGTTCTACTTTCAGTTGTCAACTGGTCTATAAATGAAACTGTTCCATTTTATGATTGAACAAATGAACTCAATGTCTTTGCAGAGGGACTTGTCACACCAAAAGACAGCTTAGCAACCAAACTCTCAATATCCAAGTTAGTTGAAATCCATTATTCCTACCAGGTCAGTAGGTTTTAAAGCATGTACAGCTTAAATAGCTTAAAAACCACAATAAAAGACATTATGCCTTATGTTCATCTCTATTACAATTACAAAGCAGTTTACATTACAGGAAAAAAAACCTTAAAAAATAGCCATTTAATTCAACATTCTTATGCCACTGCCCACTGATTTTATGTTAATGAACAGTTAATAAATCAGACTAAATGCTGAAACTTTTAACTTAATCATATCTCCCCCATTACCACTTTTTTTAACACTGTGGGTTTTTTTAAACACAGTGGAGTCAAAGCTTGCATCAAAGCTTCTAGCTAAATTATTTAGCAAAGCTAAATAATACTAGTTTTAATACACTTCCAGTCATCTATGTCATCACATTCCAATAAGCTAGACCCTATTAACCACGTTGCACATCATATCCTTGGTCATACCCTAAAGGGATGGACCAATCCACTGCGATGAAAGGAACGATGGAATACATCACATATATTTGTGAAATCATACAAAAGCACTTCTCCCATCCACTCTCTGTATGTGCTGTACATCCTGAGGATTATCAGTAGCAAAGAGGATTATCAGTGATCTGTGTATTTGCATTGACCAGATTAAGCATCTACATTGAATTAGTCAAAGACTGAGTAACTGTATGTGAAGAGATTGCTGAAGCTATCCTAATCCAAACAATTGAAGAAAGCACTGCATCCAGCATTTATAGTATTTGATTTTTCACCTCCACTTTCCTTTATGCACAAAAAAGGACTAAAAATCTTCAAAAGACAACTTCAATTATATGGATAGCACAATCTCATTCAAGGAAATCTTACATAGTCTATTCATACATTCTGAAGCTAGAGCCTTCTAAATTAACCCCAACACTCTGTTGTAATAACTATACTTAATTTTTTTTTTATCTGGTAATGCCTAAGATATGCATCACACTACTTAGAAACTTAATAATAAGTCACATAATATTAAAAATCCGCGACACAATGTACTTCTTCCTGCAATTCCATCTGTGTCTTATCCATCACTTACTGGAGCATTAAACAGACAGCATTAATCTTTTTTAGATGGATTGCATAACCCACAGTCTTTTATGATGTTACTATTAAAAATGTGAAAAGTTTGTTACACCCAGTAGATATAATTACAGATGTGGATTAATTATAAAATAAACACTATCATACCTAAGTAATCCAAAGAGAAATTCGCAGGATTCAACTAATGCCGTTTCAGTAACCCACTGAAAGCCAAACAATTCCACTGTATTTTCTTCATAGTCATTTGGAGAAGGATCTAGTCTCAGCAAAACCCTGCAAAATAGAGCCAACAATATTCATACATTTTCCAGTAATAAACCTATGGAGTACAATATCTACAGCTGGCTTATGTACCACCAGTACTTTCTGAATATATCAGCAACATGTACATGACAGATGTCTCAAAGACAGTTGTACCTTTTAGAGCAGTATTATCTATAGTAATATGACAACTCCTAGCTTCAAAAGCATTAAAACAGGATATAGTCACAGGTCACAGTATATTTTGGAAACAAGAATTAACAAGCTACCACCTTGAAGTATCTTCATACTTACAAAGGGGCTGAGACATAACCTACAGACTGTACTTAGAGAAGAGGCTGCTATGTAAGATAACATGCTGCTCTGCATGTTTGGGATCTGTCTCAATGCACACCACATACCTAGCAACTAATGCTGGACATACATTTGTTCGTTTGTATACATTTAATAATATTTATACTGAAGATACTGCTAAAAGCACACTTTTAGGCAGACGACCAGATGAGGGTCAAAATGTTACCTTGTCATTATAACTTAAACTAACACTAGGCCATAACTACCCTCTGCTCTGGCTAAAGAAAAATAAAATAACATCAGAATTAGCATTTCACTCAAAGTGGAGAAAATCAGACACCTGTATTATTAAAACACTATAATTGTGCAAATAAAAAAATATTTCATTTACATGCTTTAAAAAAAAACCTCACAGCAAACTGCATAATGACAGCAGAGTAAATTATTTCAGAATTTTCCCACTGCCTTTCATAAAATAATCCCACACAGACTACCCCTAATTGGCTAATATGTAAAAAATATTTTCATTTAAAAAATTTAAAAGATACACTAGGCAAGCACTGAGTTTCCATTGCATTACACACTAAATTAATATTCTGCTTGAACTATGCACTATTTCCAATTTCATTTTTAGAGGCAAAAAGAGAATCCGCTGAATTGGCTCAACCTCCCATAACACTTGGTAACTTCTTGAACACTTGTCTGTTTTGAAGCGTCTAGCAATTAAATTCAGCTACTCCAGTTCCAAGCAATGAAGACAGAGGAGTCCCTCACATGGAGGCTTTTCTAGGGCTTTGCAATCCAGGTAGATAACGTCAATAGACAGTAGAAGAACAGTGTTATCACAACTATAGTGACTGGGAAACTTGTCTACATACAAGCTCCTGAGTGAGGTTTTAATGACAGAAACAATTTCAGGTGAAATATTTGTCAACGTGGAATCCACTACTGATATGTTCATGCAGATACAGGATTCCTCAATCATCTACTTGACATAAATTTGAATGAATGTGCTCTGATGCAACTAAAATATATGATAAATAAGGCAGAGAATGGGGAGGTGCAGTGGAACCCCCCCTTAAGCCTTTACAGAAAAGAATGTGGAAAAAAAAAGGACAACACAAAATATGAAGCCTGTCAGAAGGACAGACAGACAGAAAGATTAGGCTTTTGTAGGAAAAACAAGACAACCCTTGTAGGTTGAGCAAACAGCACAGTAAACTAAGCTGAATGACAGACAGTAAGGCAGATAACTAAAACCAAAGTAACGTTTTAAAGTCTCACAGAAAATACTTCTTTGCTATGCATATGACTTCAGAACCATAAATCCAGAATGCACGCAAGGGTGAAGCTTTGAGAAAGATGGTCTGGAAGCTACAAAGGACAGCCCCAGCAACCTGGGGAAGCCAGGTAGAGCAGGTTTGTTTCTCTCAAGTGGAAAAGAGAGAAAAATGGCCAGCATTTAATAGAGCATATGTCTGGAAAAACCAGTGCTGAAGCCTCCTCAGAAATTTAAGTGATCTCAGATGCTGCTGCCCAACAGGCCAGTTTTGAAATAACCTAGCAGGCTTGCAAATGTCTGTTACAGTATCTTAAAAGTAAGTTCAGAAAGCTAGGAACTGCATGCACAGCACCGTTCAAAGCTGCTTATCAACACAACAGCCCTTCCCACTTTGGTATCACCAAGTTGATTTCAGGATCAGGAGAGCTGAAGAACAAACTGATTTGGAAACCCGTCAGCATTCAGAGGCACCAAACATGAGTGGAAAGAACAGTTTAGAAGGTTTTTATATTTGTAATTCAAAAAAATCTCATACCTTTTAAGAGACCCACTTGCTAAATAAGACTCTGCAGAGAACCTTCTCCCTCCATTTTGGTTGTCAAAAGCACAAGAAAAGCAAGACGGCCTTGAGCTCTCATTCTCCACTTCCATCGCCAGCTCCAAGCTGTCAGTGAGAAACGGGGGTGTGGAGGAAGCCCCAAAGTCATCCTCCATTGTTTACACCTGACCCAGAAAATAAATAGATAAATACAAAAATACTCATAGCATTTCTTCAAATAAATTTCTCCTTGTTACAACTCCACATCATCCTTCAGCTCAAGTGTGGACACAGATCTGAGCACCTGTAATATTGAATTAAAAGCTGAGAGTCACCACCAAGAAAGGCAATCACGGTCACATGCTCTGTCAGCCAATTCTGCCACTTTGTGCAACCACACCTGCCTCACTGAACAGAGCCTGTTCAAGAAGACACATCAGTGACTTAAAAAAATCCCAGAGAGGTACATTTTCCTCTGGTTTAGCTCTCTAAATTAATTAGTGATGAGGTTAGACTAGCAGTAGGTTATAACAGGAGGCAGGAACGCATTACAAAGCTACTTTCAGCAACATTTCATTTCATGACCAGAGCAGCTATGCTGTGGAAATACATCATGCATTACAGGCTGTCTGTAACTTCAAGGCGTATTAAGTTCCTCCTAGGAAACAGTGAATACATACCACATGACAACTATGGAACTCTGAAATGCTAAAGTTTTAAAGCTTAGAAAGTTACTCTATGGCCAATTCTGACACAGTTGGAAGTTCCTATCAAAAGAAAAGTCTAACTACCCAGGAATCTGAAAAAAGAGAAGTAAAACCAAAGAAAGATTACAATGTCCAAAAGAAGTTCCCTGTATAGTTAATATTAGCGCATTCATATGTTATACAATATATTGAAAGAGCAGAACTAGGCAACAGGTGTCAGAGAGTCCTGTAAAAATATGCAAACAATATAACTAAAACTCTAAATTAATATTTTCAACTTCTTTGGCGGCAGATTTTGATATGGTTCTTGCAGAAACTAGTTTACACCATGGCTCTAGGTTGGTAATACAGAGGTTTAATTAAAAAGTAAGCTCAAGTAATGAAAAAGAAGAAAACAGTTTCTGTTCTACTTTCTCCCACCCATTCACATTCCTGCGGAGCAGGGGGCTGTGCAAGTAGGGAAGGCATGACTTCAGTGCTCCAGTTTACAGCAGGACCCTATGGACGGGCGTTGGTACAGCTGGCCAGGCAGCTGAAGGGAATGCCCTCAACCACAAGAGTGCCTAAGGAAAGCCTGCTCAGTTTGGGGTATCAAAATCGCCCCACACATACAAAGCCGTGGGGGAAGAGTTACATAAAAGGGCAGCTCTTCCCGGCCATAACTCCCATCAGTTCCGTACTTGTCTACCACATCCCTGATCCAGCGGAAACAATGACTTTAAGCACCTCAACCTCCTTGGCCTCCAAGAAGAACGTTCCAGGCGGCTGCAATCCGCGGGCAGGAGCTGCAGAGC
>NW_008239110.1:1768337-1863493 GCF_000691975.1 Corvus brachyrhynchos
CTTCCTCTCCTGTTCCCGCCCCACCCTCCCCACGGCGAAGCGCCGCCCGCCACTCCTCCCAGTGCTGACAGGCCAGCCGGGTTTCTTGCTTAGGTGGGCATGCCCTGGCCGGTCAGCCACCACTAGTGGTTTCTGGCCAGCTCGCGCATGAACGCCACCATCTTGCCGCTGCTGTTAAAGCTGCCTCCCTTGTGCTCACAGAATCATGGAGTGGCTTGGGTTGGAAGGGACCTTGAAGATCATCTACTTCTAACCCTCCTGTGGTGACTTCAACTACACCAGGGTGTTCAGAGCCTCATCCTGGGCTAGAACACCTCCAGGGATGGGGCATCCAGAACATCGCTGTTCAACCTGTTCCAGTGCCTCACCACCCTCAGAGTAAAGATTTTTTTCCTAATACCTAATCTAAACCTACTCTCTTTCAAGTTGAACCTATTTCCCCTTGTCCTGTCACTACATGCTCTTATAAATACTCTTGCCCCATGTTTCCCATAAATTCCCTTGTACTACAACTGTTCCCTACCTTTGTCTGGTGTCTTTCTTGTCTAGACTTTACCTGAACTTCATTTTCCTTCTCAGCCTTCTCAGTTCACTCATCCAAATGCTCTCTCACAGAGATGGGCAAGAGGTTCTCCTGGTCTTTTCTGATGCCTTACAGATCCAGATCCAACCTTTCTATGTCTGTAAGGTAACACTCGTATCCCCAAACACACCCAATTCTCATCAAGCTTGGGAAGTGGTGTTTAATGCATTTGAAATTCAAGCTAGGTATCACTCCTATCATCTACTGAAGCACCTCCATTGGGTGTGACAGTCACCACAGAATGGGGGCCAGGGCAAAAGTCCTAAAACCTGTGCCTGGCATAATTTAGCTTCAAGTGCATATCGTGCACCTGGTGGCTTATGGGTCTTTTAAAAAAAGTGTTGTATTATTTTGGATTGCTGTGGTTTGATTTTGTTTCAAAATGAATGCTTTTCCAGTTTTGCCTGGATTTTGGGTGCAAAATAGCAGCAGTGCACGAAACTTCCTTCTAGTAAGAAAGTTGCTATAAAAAGTTTTCTGTTGCTGCTACAGCTTGCTCTGAAAGCTTTGCTGTGATTTAAAATGCTTCATTTGCTCCTGTGTCTGTAAGAATCTCTCATTTCCTTCTTTAAATTCCTGTCTAATTAAAAAAACAGTACATCATGGTTAAATAAAACTGTACCCAGGATAACCCTGATTTCCATATGCAGATTTATCTGCACTGACAGCCCCCTCTCCCTCTCTTAGTCTTTCTGTTTCCTCTCCCTCCCTCACTCTCCCTCTTTCTCTTCCCCTCTCTTTCTCTCCTTGTCTTTTTGTCTCTTTATGTCTATTGCATTATGCCTGAATAATTTTCAGTCTTTTTTTTCCTCCCCTCTTGCACGCACATGCTAAAATAACTAGACAAAGATGCAAGGTGGTTGCTGCAGTCCCTGTCTCTAGGACAAAACCAAGAAAGCTTGTGATTGCAATGCCACCTTTCCTTTTTTTTTTTTTTTTTCCTTTTCTTCTTTTTTTTCTTTCCCAGCCATGCTTGGTGATTAAACTTCCTCAGGATGGGGAAGAAAAAGGAGCTGGGAATGATATAGGGTTGAGGAAATATCCCATTGCAGCAGCTGCAGCCAGTGGTGTCTGCTGCCAGATGTGCGAAGGTTCCTGGGGTCCTTGTCACTAAAAGGCAGTATTCAAATATTTGGAGACAAAAGCTGCATCCTCAGTGATCATTTTCTTTATTTAACATGGCAGCAGGCATCGTGTGGGAAAAAATCAACACGCTGGATGTTGAATCGGACTTTTCTCCTTTCTGGGATGAAAGGATGTTATCTATCCCGTGCCAAGAGGGAACTGAGGTAAGAGAGCTGACCCAGCTCCTGTTTTTTCCTAGTATATTTCCTAAGCATATTTTCTGAAACAACCTGTATATATATATATATATGTGTGTATGTGTGTATGTATATATATACATGTTTCTATGTTTGTATATTTGTGTATTCGATTTCAAGACAGTAAGTGGTAATGGTTTTTTTTTTTCTGCCTTCACATCAACCCAGAGAAAGTTAATTCACAATATATATTCAGAGCTTGTTCAGAAGGGTCGTTTTGTGGAATTTTTTTTGAATACCTTTTTGTTTCCAGAGAAGACTTCAGCAGTGACATCATGGTCGGCTGCTGATATTAAACCGTATTTTCAAAGTCTGTAAAAAAAAAAGCCAGTAACTTTGTGATAAGAAATTGTGCAGGAGATTCATATGTTCTATTTTTCAGTTGCACTCTAAATATTGGAAGTCTTATTAAAGCGATAGTGAGAATTTTTTATTATTATTATTTCTAGCACAGAAGCGATGAATGCTGCATAATTAAGTACAGTATTTAATTTGGCTGTTGTGAAGCAAAAGAATAAGGTAATAATTTTTATTGTACTAATCAGACTCAAGATGTTCTCTGTGTTAATTGGGTTAAAAAAATTGCAGTACTTATTAGAAATTCTAATTTCACAATGCAGCACTGACAATAAGCTCAGCCAGTGAATTATTCACATCTTTAATTTGCTCTCTTAATGACAGTGTTCTGTAATCAGAGTGCAGCGACTGCTTCCTATGCATTATGTATGATGTTCAGGACTTAAATGCAGGACATTATGAAGCCTCTCAGTGGCTCAGTAATTAGTTTTCCACAAGACAGGGCTTAGATATTCACAGATAAAAGTCTACAGCTGAGATAATGTTAAGGTGGTGACTCATGCTAACAAAAGCAGGGAAGTTCAAATTTAATGCTGAAACTGCTCTCCATTCTCCCTCATTGTGCGTAGGTGCAGGGGGAGGGGAAGAAAGTCTTCAAAACTAGCCCGCCATGGTGAGTACGCCGCGGACAGCCTGAAGGGGCAACCCGGGGGCTTGTTCACTCCGGGACCGTGTTTCTGGCAACTTTACTGATCGAAAGGTGGAGGCGGAGTTGCGTTTGGTGCCTCTTTGCAGTGGTTGTGAAAAAGGCAGTGAGGTGCATAGTATCTGAGAGCGGTCATGTATAGGTGAGATGTATTTTAAAGGTTTTCATTTGAAGCACTGACATTCGTAACTTTGTCAAGTTAGGAGGTTTTGAATGGGAGCTACTTTGTTATGTGTAGAAACTTTGAGAACACCTGATACTCGCTATATTGCTGTTGTACCTGTTTCAGCTGTCATGGTCTTTATACATTTTAGAAAACGTTATTTTCTACTAGTTTAGTCCACACCATCCAAAAGATGAACCGTGATGCAGGTTTGTGCTTTTATTTCTTGGATCATTTACCTGGTGTTAGATCAAGTGATTTAAATGTAGGGAATATGCATGGCTATGTAACTTTCCTACTTCTACATGCTGCTTATTACAGAATAATAGGAAAGAATATTGAAATGAAGCTGGAAAATCATCGTTTTAGTCTGTCACTAATCAATCTGGGACTGTACATATGTCCTGTGTTCTCCCATTAATCAGACATTTTTACTGGAAACAAAATAACTGACTAGAGAAGGTTCTTTACTTACTTTGTGTTAACTCTCCAAAGACTCCAAAGACTTGTGGCCTTTTTACAGGATTGTGATTCTAATTATTAAGGTTGATCCGCCAATAAAATGTTTTAGGCTTAAACTAAAAACAAACAAACAAACCACTAAAGATCCCAACTTAACAGTAAAGTAGAGATATGAGAATAAGAATTTGGAGTGTACCTAGATTTTTAAAGCAAAATATTGTAAAACTAATTCCTTTAAATTTTTCAGCAGACTCTACATCTGGAATTCAGTGTTATTAGCAGCTGTTGCTAGTGTTGTCTGGCCTCAAGGCCATGGGACATGTTATTAAGTAATTCCTCTTAGCAAGCAAAATCCTATATCCTGTGGCTGGATATGACATGGGTTGTGTATAGTCCAGCCCTGAAAGCAGTTATCATTAAACTGTTGAATAAAGAAGGTGCAGATTGGATCAAGGTAGCTAGGTGATCCATAGATTGCATCAGAATCCAAGTGATTGTATACATGAAGAACTTGATTTGGTTTTTTTCCAGAATAAGACTTTCCTTCCAAGTCAAGATCCCACAGCAAGTGGGTCACTACACGGCTGCATTTCTTCGGACACTTCAGCATGGAATCACACAGTTGAAAATTATTCCAAAAAGGCATCACACCTGCCCCCTCACTCTTCCTCCAAGGCCAGGATCGATAAAACTTGTCTTTTTAAGTGAGGACTTGCCTGTCTGCCTAAAGATTTGTTATGATTACTTACCTAAGTAACTTACCTATTCCAGCATTTCACTAGTCTTTCCATTAGAATGTTTTTTGTGCTTTCTGATCTTAAACTTAACCTACTATAAGTAAATTAGTTGAACTCATTAGCCTTTGTTAGTTAGTGGTACAGGGATTTTATTTTCCTCTTTGCCCACCCCAGATTCTTAACATATTTGAGATTCTTAGTCATGTTTCCATTGTGTTATTCTTTTAAACAATCCCTGTTTTTTGTTTTCTCTTTTATAGAAAAAAAACCCAGTCTTTTTCTTGTATTTCTTTAATTCTTGTTGCTGTGCTCTGGACTCTCATTATTTCTACTTTCTAGAAATGCAGTGTTCTGGATTTAGACATGATTTCAAATGCCATATAAGGTCTATATTTTCACTTAATGAAATGTGGTTTGTCACTTCTTAAGAAAATCAAGTTTCCCTAAGAAAATGTTAACAACGACTTGCATGTTGTAGATACAAAGATATCTGTTAACCCAGGATACAATCTAGGGTATCTATGGTACAATTTGAAAAGGTGCAACATGTGTTTTAATAGGTTTTTAATTCAAGGCTTTATGCTTCTAGCAGGAGTCTTCATGGATATTGTTTCCAATATCCTTATCTCACAAGATAAGTACCTGTGACTGACCTGATTAGTGATGTCCGAATGTGAGCCATCAAACTGAAAAGAATATCTGAAGTGTTCAGTCCTCAGAGAATTGTTTCAAGTTGGAGAAGTACTACTGTAGAGTCAAAATTTTACCCAGTGACCATGCTTTAAAGTAGCTTTGGAGGCTGGAAGTTATAATCTGAACTTTTCCAGTCAGATTGGACAATGTGAATTTAAGGCACTGTGACAGGCAGGTTTTTTACAAAAGTGGCAAGGGTGTTACTAGCAATCAAAAATTACAGTCCAGGGTTAACTGTGCAGCAGTATGTTTTAGATAAAAAAAATAAAAAGAAACATTTAGAAAGTTAGTCCATTCTAAGTAGCCTAGAAGATTGACTCTACATCTGGGCTGTGCATCTGGGAAAGAGCCAATCGTTGTCTACCCAATCTGTTAGAATAAAGTGGAGGCCCATTCATTTTTAGCTCTGAGAAAGGAAGAGCCCAATATCTTTCCTGGGTCAGAGGAAGATAGTTCATAGTATCCTTGAGTTGTCATGGCATGGGAGGAGAACAACACTTCTGAAGTCAAAATGAAATCATGTGTTTGAAGAGTTAAAGATGACTGGCCATGCTTCCAGAGGATCAGGGTTAATATAATCTGTTAAAACAGACATAGGGCTGCCAAGAAAAATTTTAAGGGCCTTTATGTGGTTACACAGACATCTAGTTCATGTATTTGCAGTGTAACCCTTTTACTGTCCTCTTACTGGCATGTAACTTCTCTGGTTTAGGCATATTGCAAGTCTTTCGGACTGATCTGATTAATATTTCTTTATTTGGTCATATATCTAAAAGCGAGGAAAATAGTTTTAATTCAGGTCAATTTTTAGTGAAAAAAGTTAAGAAAAATCCATCCATAGTATATTTCCAGGAGTTGTATTTTATGCTTTTGTTTATACTGCTTCAGGCTCAAGTACCATTATAAATATGAGGTTCTGAAGTGGTATGATGAGTTAAGTATTTCTAAATGTCTTCTCTTAATCTAGCCTAATAATGCAGTCCTTTCATATGCATAATTCCCATGAAAACCAGTGGGAGTACTACATTATAGAAGGAATAATAGATACATATGCCAAGATGTCTTCATTTTGAGTCATTGTTTCAACTTGATTGACAAAGAATAAAGTTAACTAAAAGAAATCTATACTGAGAGTGGAAAGAGAGTTATTGATAATATTTTTAATTCCAAATTTATCTGTTTCTCCACTGAAGCATACGTGCCAATAGAATGACAATACTCAGAATATCTAATGGAAATCTCAAATGAATTTACATTCACTAATGCTTTCCAGGAAATATTTCACAAGTAGATCGTGTGCTTTCTAGTCTGTAAAATTCCATATAATCGACTCAATATTAAGAATTCTAGCCTATATATAAACCTATGTATATATTATGTAAAGTAGAATAGTGATAAATATTCATAGTATAAATGAGTTTGGACTTTTTTTGCAAAGTCAGGCTGGAAATAACATAATGTACTGTATGAGTTCACATACTCAATCTTCTGTAAAATGTAAATCCATAAAACTTTGCAGTTCTTATTTGTATCCATAGCAGGCCAGAAAAAAATAGTAGTAGGAATACTTAATACTGTACAAAAGCATCTCACTGCTTCCAAGTGGCATTTCTTCTGTCTTATCATCTATACATGTTTTCTGTACTGACTCATCCCAGGAACTATTTCATATCCTCATTAAACCTGAGTTTTCATTTCTCATGTGCTAATTTTTCAGCCTTTCTTTTTAAGCTTTTCCCCATGCTTTTTTGAAGCTCAGGAGGCTTTTGCTATTCCCAAAGCATCCCTCCTCAAAATTCTTGTTTTGTTTCGACTTACGTTTGCAACAGCCCTTGAAATATTCATATTACACTATCTTTCTTTCATTGTTTTCTCGTAGTATCCCATTTCTTGCAATATTTAGATTGCAAGATCATTGGTGAAAACAAGGGATTTCTCTGTGCTTGTAGAGGGGACAAAATAAAGGGGTTTTAGGCTCTTTCTAATAGTAGGAATACAAAAAATATGTGAAATTAATAATTTTAACTGCCACCCTTCTAATCCCTAGTAACACAGACTTTTCAACTCTTAACAACTTCTTTGCAATAGAATTTCATCTGTATTCTGGGAAGTTGACAAGTTAGGGCACAAGAAAACTGAGAAACAAAGGGGCCACCTACAAGCAAAGCAGAACTTATCCTCAAAATATTTGTGTTCAGTGCCCTCTGTTTACTATCTTAGCTTCTCCTATATACTTTTTCAAAAATACCGTAGGTCCAATAAAATTATTCTGAAAGCTTTTCATCTCTCAGGTACATAAATTCTTTCTAGTGTGGGGTACACTGTGGCAATACAGACTGCTGGACCAGGTGAAGGATTGTATCAGTCCAGCTGTAGACTGAGGGTTTTTTCTCCAGAAGGAATAGCTTTAGCTGAGAGTGGTTGTGGTGCAGCTGTCTATCAGCATTTTGGTGCACTGTGATGGTAGTATCAAATATGAAGGTGTACTTTGGGAAGCAGAAAGCACAACTGTGCAGTCCAGTATAAAGCTTAGCAGGAAGCTCTGGCTAAACCATATCGCAAACTTTTTGATGCAGAATTTTTTAAACCAGAATATTTGCTTTACCACCGCTGCATGGATTTTTAGTTGACAGTATTTGAATGAAGGCAGTTAATTTGAAAATGGTGCAGTTCTCTGAGTCCAGCTATCACTCTCCACCTCACACTGTCTAGTGTTGGGACAAAAGGCTGGGCTCCCACTCTGTTAGTCAGCAAAGCTCTTTCTCCTGACTTGTCCAGAGGCTGTAAGTTTAGAAAGCAGATCAATGTTTTTGTGTGGATATGAATGTGAATATCATACAAAGGCACTCAGTGTAAAACACATTCTCAAAGAAGTGTATAAAAAGCAAAATAGCTATCTTTGACCAGTGTAATTTGAGAATTACAGAAATCATTCCAGAAAGTGGATCTCCAATAAGCTTCAGCTGTGGTTTCCAACACCACACTATTTTGTCCATTTTTGTGCAATCTCAGAAATATTCCCTTTTCATTTTCTCAGTGCTTTGTGATCTTTGCCTCAATGAAACCTGACAAAAAGAAAATTTCAGATGGTTATTGGATACTTAGCATAACTTCAATGATTTTGTATTTAAAAATGTTGATTTTTTCCACCTCTGAGTATTACAATAATATTTATATAGTGGAAGGAAGAAGGTGCTCTGCATATCTCAGATCCACCTTTATCAGCTTAGGAAACAGAGATATAATTAGCAAAAATAATTCAAAGGTGATGGCTCCTATTCAATTTCTTATTCTACATAGTTCATCTGTATGATTTCAGGAACTCACTTCATTCTTGCATCTCCATTCTTCAGCTGTGTAATAGAAAAGGAAATCTTCTTACTTTTCACAGAATCAAATCTCTTTGGACCATATGAATTTTAATGCAGGTTTTCTCTCTTAGTATGTCATTAAAGCACACCAGTGACATCTTAGGCTCATTTAAAGACACCAGGAGGATCTTGCATACTCTAGGACTTGAGCAAATGTATAAAAATAGGTTGGTGTGAGCAAGTATGGAGATTAACAAGTGTTTCTAATGGTCATTGTAAAGGAGTTCTGCTGAGCATCTGTGGAGAAAAAAAGGAAAGAGTTGATTTTTAAAATGATAAACACTTTGCAGAAGGGGTCATTTAATATGCTGCCCGTGAAATCTTTTGTGTAAAACATCTTTTTATAACTGTATTTCACAATTTGCAAGAGAAATTTGTCAAAATACTAATTATTAAAAGGAGCTCTGCATTGAGGCCTTCAAATTGAAATTGTGTTCTTTAGTTTTATTTTGCTTTTTATTTATTTTATATCATATTTTTGTGTTCATGTTTTGCACATCTTTAATATGATTTCCCATTGCTCTGTTTCTTAGAGCTTGGTAACAACACAATCATATAGCCCTGAAGCTTTTCTTCACCCATTTAGATTTCATCAACCATGGTACTTACTTCAGTGTGTGGGATAAGGTTGTCTGAACTGTGTCATAAAACTATTTTTTAGCTAACTATACGAAAAATATATTTATAAAACTATTTCCTATTAAGTTCGTGGGGTTCGTGCTGGTTTTTTTATCCCTAGGAAAAAGTGATGAGTGAAGAAAGGATGACTTTTCTCTTTAAAGGCATTCCAAAACCAAATAGGAACCAGTGAAAACAAATGCTTTAAAAAATGTACCTAGAAATCAGTACAGGTTTTCCAAAGATGAGCTGTTAGCCAGTACACTAACACAACTTTATACAGATACTGTTTTTATCAGTTGATATCAAAATCTTTGCCAAAGTAAATGATCTTACCCTTTATTTTGCAGATGTCCTGGCTACCTAATTTGTAAAACATGGGTGTAAAATGATGTAATCTTTGTTTTGACAGCAGCAACTTAAATAAATATAGCTAAAAGGCATTCTGGCTGAAGAGTTCATAAAAACTGTACAATGGAACTATTCTGCAGTGTCTGTCAATCATGGATAAAAAACAGAAGAGTTTTGTTCCTCTATCTGGTATCTAACCTTCAAAGGCCTCAGTCTGTATGATAACTGCAAATAATGCTATTGTGATGATCCTATCTCCAGATGTCCATAGCAGGATGTGAATAGGAGTTGTATTATCCTTTTGGCAGAGAAAGGTTATAGAAGATAGAAGGGTGAGGATGATGTTTGATGACTAGATCTGAAATCTCCAGAGGCAAATTTCTTTCTGGCAAGAGAGAAGAGGAAGTTTGTCTGTCTGAAGTAATTTTCCACTCTGTAAAATCTCTTATATTTTATTCTGCCTCCACTATTTTTAGTAAACACACACACAGAAGCTGAAAGAAATTTTATGTAATTTTTTAGAGATTTCTCGGGTTTCCTGATGAGAGTTTTGTGTTGTAATTTGCCAGGTATGCTTGTAAGACTTAGAAGTACATTAAACTTTGCTTGTTGTCAGTCTGACATGTGAAGTTTAAGCTTGGAGCAATTAAAGTAGAGAGCAATGAGAATAAATAGACAGCTGTCTCACAGCAAGCTAAAACTAGAGAAATGAAAATACATTATCATGAAAACTGTATTGGAAAAATGTGTCTCAAATTAACTACTGGGCATAAGTAATGAATCATACCTAATTGCATGTTGCATATTCTAATAGATTTAACAATCCTTATCAAAATAAGGAAGCCACTGTTTTTGAAAATGAAAATTGTGCAATGGTATCATAGAACAGATTAGACCTAGTAATTTCGAGTAGGTTGGTAACAGCTGTAAAATCGTGCTGTAATTACATTTAGAGCTAGATGCTTTTAGTCAACCTTTCCAGTAAAACAACACTCCAAAGATATTCTAATTTATCCCCTGCTCAGACTGATGTGGTTTTCAGTATGTGGCTATCCTTTGTGGACTAAATTAGAAAAATAACCTCTCCCACGTCAACACTGAGTACAAATTCAAGCTGAATGTTCCAGGAGATTGTGAAGGCCCATCTTAGAGGAAGGACTGAGGCAAAGCACCTCTCTTATCACTATTTCTCTGGGAAAAAAATTACGTTTTCAGAGGTGCATTGAATGAATGGTATTTGTTTTTAACCAAGGGATGAATTATAAGCAGCCTCACAACTCTGAGCACATAGGGCTTCCCCTTGCACTTTGATGGGAAAAGTTCTTGCATAGTCCCTTGTCCTGGTGCATGAACAAATACAGTTCTTAGCAAGAAAACAAAAAAAACCCTAAGAACCAACCATTTGCAATAGTGGTGAAAATTTACAGTTTTATTTCAGTGTGATGGACAGCTGCTTACTGAGGCGAACATTTGAATAGACAGATATTTGAGAATAGATTCTTCCTACACTAATAAAAGGAAAAGAGATTTTTTTTGTTGTTTGCTTGTTTGGCATAAAGAACACCAGCGACAATATTGTTGGTTGAAATTATGAAAATAGTTTTGACCTCATCTAGAGCCTATTTAAGTTGAATTTTAATTTTTTAATGATATCGTATGATATCATTAAAAGTGTGCAGAAGCAACTAATAGAAAGCCAACAGGAAACTTACTGAGAGACTTGAAAAAGAGAATGAATGTTGCTGTTTGACTGTCATTCAACTTTTAGGGTATTTACCAATAGAGAACACCTTTATACTGCTCAGTAAAGCAGATGGGCAACAAAAGTTTGCCAGGTTTATGGAACAGAATGTGTTGGAGAACTTACAGTGAAAATCTGGCAATTTATTTCAAAATAGATTTATTTTAGAGTTTTTAAAAAATAACAGCTGATTATTTAGTAACAGCAGTTTGAGATACTTCAGGACCAGGTTTTCTCTGGAAATTGTTTCTTGTTCCTGAAATCTTAGAATTCACATTTTTGACTGCTTTTGAGTATTTTGATCTTGATTTTTATGTATTTAGCCAAGCTATACTTTAGATATTCACAGGAGAGCAGGGAGCATTTTTAGATAAATGTTGCCAGTCATCTTTACTAATTGAATAATCTCTTGTATATTAGCACAGTGATTTAATCTTTTTGAAATCAATACTGTATCTTAATACTTCTTAGAGCAAGCTATTATTAGCAAGAAATCAACTAGATATACGAGATAATCACAGCTACACAAAAGCCACCTATCCATTATAAGTAAACAGTATGATAATTAACCCACAAGATTTTTCCTGACCCTAAGCCTAGGGTCGGCCAAACTGGTTGTGTTATATTTGAAGTGCAAGTACACTGGCTAGGATCTCAAAAAATAGTATCACTGAACTAGCATATTGCTTTTTCCAAGTTGATATATTGTACATCTTTACACAGCAGCTAAATTGAACTCAGCTTTGTCGTGGTCCAATACTGCTGTATACTTCTATTTCAGGACCTACCTTGATCAGAAAAAAATATTTGGGATGTCTTCCAGTACACTGTTGCAAATACAAATTGCAGTCTCTCTCCATATTCATTTTGAATAGTAGATTTTTGAAACTTGAGGTTCAAAATGTTAATGCTTCTCAAAATATTATTAGTTGACAAGACAAAGCAGTCTTCTATTTCACCAGTGTGAAATAGAACTGTTATTAACACTGTTTATGAACTTTCTCTCATTCCAGCTCAACTGTAAACGTTGTTAATAAAGTCAAGTAAATTGTCTTGGGAGGCTTAGTATCATACAATAGTCTGATACAAGATTTTTTCCTGTTTAAATTCTGCATAGTTAAGTTACTGTAATAACAGAAGTGATATGATCCATCTCTTTTTACTAACAGTGTTCTCCAACTGCTGCTTTCAACCTGTTTGGATACTGAGCCAGTTGGACTTTTGATCTGATCCCATTAAAATATTCTTAAAGCAACTGTTGTACCTAAAATCTGATCCAAAGACTAGATGAGCTTCCTACTACAAAGAAAACAGTGTGGCAGCGTAGCAAAATGCACATTTCCTTACACATTGCACATTTTGCTAGTTATTTGCAGCATTTTTTTGGCAGAAAGTTAGAAAAAGTAGATGATGTATAAGATACTTCGATTCCATACCATTTTTGGACATTGTTTATGTGCATGATTCTTGATGATCAAGAGCAGTGAGAACTCGATTGCCTGTCTTGTTGATTAAAATGAGATTTGTGAAAGTTTGGTGCATAAATTCCAGAAAATAGCACAGGAAATCAGTGCTCTTACAGCTGCCTGAACCAGTATATCCCTTAAACTCAGCATATATATGTTACTATGATCTTAATTTCCACTTAAATGTAGGTTCTTGTATGTAGCTACCTGGTGTGACCACTGCATTCTTGCTTCTCCTCAATGTCTGTTAAAATCTAGTGATGAAAAGGGTGGCACTGAAACGCTGCCTTCGTCTTTGGAGGTGTCTGATATGTTTTGGGAGAGGTGCTTGGTATGCTCTCAGTGCAGATGGGCATCTTAGTGCTCAGTGCAGAAATCCCTAAGTGTGATCACATCTGTGTTTTCATGTAGCACGTTTTAACTACCAGGTTGTTCAATAGTCTGAGAGGGATGATTGGGGGAGCCAGTGGGTGCTGAGCCAGGCTGGGGCAGGGGTGCCAGATTCTTAGTGCAAGGGAGAAGAAGAAAAAGTGGTGGGCTGCATGCCAAAGAGATGGAGAGAGTGGAAGGAGCAGCATATTGGTTGGTTTTATGCTTTGAATTAAGAAGGTTTTGGTTTAAGAAATAGTCCTGTAAGACTAAATTAATCCATATTGCCTATGGGTTTGGATTTGTGAGTTGATATTTTAATTGAGTTTATACTCAGGCTGCAGTATAAACTTAACCTGTATTAGACAAGAGAGAATCAATTTGAAAGGGGGGCCTTTACTGAGAAGTGAGTTCTGCACTACTAAGTAAAAGTTGCATTCATGTTGCATTTTCTTTTAGCTAGCAGACACCCCATACAACTGTCTGCTTTTAAAAAGTTTGTAGGAATGTTAAATCTTTGAGACCTTTTCCCATGCATTGGACTTAGATGGAATTGGTTACTGGAAGTGATCAAGAGGAGCTGAGCAAAGCAGCTCATTTTTTTCAGGAAACCATGTAAAAAGGAACAATAGTCTTTGGTTCAAGGAGCTTTTTGTTCTCTCAGAGTCTACAAAAAATGCTGCCAAGCTTGGTGTCTTAGTAAAGATATGGTGTTTCTTTCATTTAAACTAATTTAAATATACTCATTATTTCTTATTCATAGAAACCTGATCCATATCCTGAAGAATCAGGTCAGGTGCCAGGCTTTTAGGAGTAAGAGCTTCTGATGGAAAGCTATTACTGATGTTTCTTTCTACTCTTACCCTAGAAAACTGAATCCCATGCCCTGCATTCCTATTTCTTTACTGTCCTCTGCTCTTCATCTCTCTATTATTTTATGGTTTGTAATATTCAATGTTTTCCTTTTTCAATTGATTATTTGATTATTTCGCAATGGATTATTCACTTTCCTAGCCCCAAATAATCCATTCCTTTTCCTCAATTATTTCACAATCAATAGCAAAAAATCCAGCAATTATTACCAGGTAGACATTTTCTGTGCTTTTTAAAAGCATCAGGTTTCTTTCTTATTGCTTTAAAAATCTTTAGAAATTTTAGCTAAAATTGGGTCATTTTATGTTTTCTCTGTGTCATCAATTTTCTTAATCTAAAAAAAGAAAAATATATTGGGATATATCTACAAACACGAAGTGATAAATAGTAAAAGGTTGACAGTTGGTAGTAGTACTTTAATAGAATCATCTTCAATAACAACTCCTCTGGTACCTGTTATATGTGCTCATGAATAGCCACTGAACTAACACAAAACATCTGCTGCTTTGGCTGAATTTAAAGGCCCCAATCTGATAACCTTGTCGAGAAATTTAACAGTTGTCTAGAATGGAAATCCACATACCAGTCCTGATCCATGAGAGAACGAGACTCCACGCATGCACAAATACATGTTAGCAGATCCAAAGATTTTGTGTTGAGCGTTGTTTTGTATTGCTGTGTTTTACATAGTGGTTAATGGCTCCGAGCTAGGGAGAATTGTAATTATACAGGTAAATATGCAGGCACTGCCCACAATGTAGCCCTGAAAAAATAGGCAGAAAAATGTGTTTATTTAAAACTGGATTCACTGATGCATGCACGTACAGATTTTATGGAGTAATAAAACTCTACATGCAAGACCTGTTAATATTCCAGATTCTTAAAATTTTCTAGGATTCTTCACCTAAAGAACACTTAAAGAAATATTCCTTTTACAGTATCACAGGCATTTACAGTGTATTTTGGGCGAGTATTTTATGTGATATATGTTGAAATTTATTTTCCAAGAAAAATGCATTCTTACATACTTGTAGATTTCTGTGACTTTTCTTGCAATATATTTTTTTCTTATTGTGTCAATTGTTTGACTGAAGCTTATTACCACTTTTATCAATGAAAGTGATTGATGGATGGGGTTTTTTTTTGAAACCATTAAGTGGTCTTACTCTCTTCTTTTTCACTGCTTTTTAAAAACTAAGTGTATTGGAGTTTCTATTTTATGTATTGAAATTTAAGCTTTCCATTATTTCCATCTTATGCCTTTTAACTTTTCCAGTTATTTTTTAGAAATAATTTTGATGGTATGACTTAAGAAATCTTCAGGTTGTATACTTGCCACAGTTACTCTTTTTGATCTTCAAGTGCCTTTTTTTCTAGCTCTTCTATCCCGGCTTCTTGGGGTGGGCTTGAAAATCAAATGTACTGGAAAGTAAAATAAATACATTTTTTAATGTGTATTGGGATTTTACCTGTTTCAAATGCTTCAACACTTAGAAAAAAATAACCACCTTTAGTCTGTCAAAGTCTGGGGTTTTTTGTATCGAAAGGAACAGCAGGGAGAAAAAAGAAAGTGTACAAATTTTGTACTAAGGGGAAATATTCAAATCCAATTTGAGATTTCATCCTCGAATGTCATTAGCACATATCTGGGACATGGTTCTGCAAGTCCAGACAAGGTAATCTGTAGAAAAGTAGTGCAGCATGCTGCACCTGGGGAAGAATAACCCCAGGTGCCAGCATAGGCTGGGGGCTGACCTGCTGGAAAGCAGCTCTGCAGAGAAGGACTTGCAGGCTGGTGGACAACCAACCAGTGGGCAGAAACATGCTCAGGGAATTCCGTCTGAATAGGAAGGACATCTGACGTCTGAAGGAGGAAGAACATCTTTACTGTGCAAGTGACTGAGCACTGCAACAGATTGCTTGGAGAGGTTGTGGAGTCTCCCTCATTGGAGATATTCAAGAACTGTCTGGGCACAATCCTGTGCCATGTGCTCTGGGATGACCCTGCTTGGGCAGGCAGGCTGGACCACATGACCCGCTGTGATACCTTCCAACCTCACCCATCCTGTGATTCTGTAAAGTATAGCTTGTTAAATTCTAAGTTGTCTTAGTAGCATAACAGCTGGAACAGACTTGAGAGTGGATGTAGTAGTTCCTGGGGTTTCTTCTTGAAGGTGCTTAGCTATTTTTCTGTGAAATTTACGTAAGTATTTTAAGTACAAAGTTGCTGTATTTGATACAGCATTGGCAAAAACGTAGTACATGAAGGAGAAATAGTTTAAAGAGCTAAACTATTGTTGTTTGTTGTAGGGATTCTGGGGACCAACCTAGACTTATTGCTATGGTCTTGGGGAAAAGTAGCAGGGCCAATTTTTTTCCAAATGTACGTATATGAAGGAATATAGGGTAAGGATACATATTTGTGGGTATGTGTATGTGTTTGTGTATGGTTGGTTACATTATTTTTCTGTAGAGAGCTCTGATCCCTTTCAATGTCATTGTTATTATATAATAGATAAGTAATTAAGACTTTTTACACTTATGTTCATCATTTAATTGCTCTTTTTTTACCTTTTTTTTTTGTGTGTGTGTTCAGGTGACCAAAAATCAGAAGAATTTTCAAATACAGGATTATAATTTGTAGTATAATGGCACTTATTTTTCCTATTGTTATCTGCACATATTTCTACATTATCAGATGTGGGCACTCCAAGATAATTTTGCAAAATTAATAATTCTAATAAAAATGAAGTAATTCAAGAATATTTTACAAGATACTTCTTCTTATCTAATTAATAGCTGTATGACCTACAAGTAAAATCTAAAGTAATCTCATGAGTTTCTTGATCAGTGGAGAATACTCTAAATTAAAAAAAACCAGAGCCAATCTGTAATTGCTAAAAAGTTATGAAAGAGAGGGAGTGTTCCAAAGAGGCTATATTGAAAGATCTTCTAAACTTCCTCGAATATTTTATCTATATCTCTAAAATTCATAAAATTGTGAGCAAACAAAAGAGTGCAACTGAAGCAAATGACAGATTTTCTTAGAAGAACTTAAGGAAAATAAGAATATGAAATGGAGTTTGTTTCATTTTTGGTTGGGTTTTTTTGGGGGGTTTTGTCCCTTCAGCTGTGCAATTAAAAGAGAGTTGGCAGCAGATGAAGGAGTTTGAGTCCCAACATTGGGACATGACAAAGTACAAGAGCAATGCAAAGTGGTCAATGACTCCATGTCCTGGTGGACATTGGTGACAAGTGGTGTCCCTCAGGGGTATGTATTGGGGCCAGTGCTACGGAATGTCTTCATCAGTGACACAGACAATGGGATTGAGTACACCCTCGGCAAGTCTGCAGTTGACACCAAGCTGTGTGGTACTGCTGACGTGCCTGAAGGATGGGATGCCATCCAGAGGGACCTGGACAAACTTGAGGAGTGGGCCCATGGGAATATCATGGGGTTCAATCAGGCCAAGTGCTGCACCTGGGTCAGGGCAGCCCCCAATATCAATACAGGCTGGAGGATGAACAGATCAAGAGGAGCCTTGCCAAGAAGGATTTGGGGGTGCTGGTGGATAAGAGGCTGGACATGAGTTGATAATGTGCACCTGCAGCCCAGAAAGCCAATTGTATCCTGGGCTGCATCCAAAGCAGTATGGCCAGCAGGGTGAGGGAGGGGATCCTGCCCCTCCACTCTGGTGAGAACCCACCTGTGTCCAGTTCTGGTGACCTCAGCACAGGAAAGACACAGATCTCTTGAAGCAGGCTCTGAAGGCGGCCACCAAGTTTGATCAGAGGGATGGAGCACGTCTCCTATGAGGAAAGGCTAGGAAAATTTGGTTTGTTCAGTCTGGAAGACTGTCAGGAGACCTTCTACTCCCTTCCACTACTTAAAGGGAGCCTACAAGAAAGATGGGGAGAAGTATTTTACAGTGCCTGTTGCAATAGGACAAGGGAAAATGGTTTTAAACTGAGAAGGTAATTTAGACTAGATACAAGGAAGAAGACTTTTAAAATGAGCATGGTGAAACACTAGGGTGAGGGTGATTGCCCAGAGAGATGGTACATGCTCCATCCCTGGAGACATTCAAGGTCCTGTTGGACAGGGCTCTGAGCAACCTGATCTAGTTGAAGGTGTCCCTGTTCATTGCAGGGTGGACTAGATGATCTTTAAAGGTCCTTTCCAAACCAAACAAGTCAATGATTCTGTGATTCAGTCTCATTCTACTGCTTATAGCTTTATTATGTTAATCAATGACAGGAGTTCCTAAATTTAAAACTTTTTTTGACATCCCACATCAAGGGAAGCCATAAAAAGTTCAGTATTGCTATAGCCAGACTACTTCTAGAAATCATTATTCATTTTTCTGTCTGGCTTTGGGAGAGATGACTGCCATACAGACTACGCATGCTATTGTCTCCTGAAAAGTGGAATGTACATGTGATGGAGATGAACCTAAAATTTGCAGGATGGTTCCACACAGGTCTGCGCAGTAATGAAATGCATTAAACTAACAAAAGGTAATCCTCAGCAGGTAATACTAAAAACAGTCGTGAGATCCTGATGTGCTTCAATACTGTGTTAGAGAGACTGGAACAAATGAAAAAACAAAAAAGGCACAAAAAGTGACTTTATGAATAAAGTTGTCATATATGTAAAGAGGAACAAAAAGGACAAAACTGAGGAACTGAGGTCAGTACTATTTTCATTTATCTCTTCTATTTTGACATTTTTGTTAGTGAGCTAGGAAATCAATAAAGACATTTCATTGGCAAGGATTAGAGAGTACGTAGGAAGGAACACTCAGGATGTGTATAGTTGCTTTCAAGGGCACTTTGAATAAAATATATTTATTATAAAGTAAATGGAATGGTTCTTTTTGTCTAATTGTCTCATATATCAAACATTAATTCTTTGGAATACTCACTATAGAAAATGAAGTTTGCAATATTGGATATACAAAAAGTATTTTGTTTATTTCAGATATTTTTGCACCATTGTAATAAATGCTTGTCTGGTAACCAAAGCCCTTTCATAGAAATAATAAATCATGTAACTCTGAGAGTATCAATATAATACAGGAACTGTCCTTATAACACCCTGTTAATCAACAATGTTCAAAAATTAAATATATTCCCTGTGCATAATCTGTGATGTAGTTTCTCTGAAAGAAAAATTCATGATTTTGTGCCTTCTATAGGAGATTAACTAACCAGTATCTGGAAAGTTGGAACTGTTAGTTCTGGAGTTAAGAATGTGGTTGCACACTGGATATCCAGCAACAGAAAACAGGCTTTGGCAGGAGGAAAAAAGAGATTCTTCAAAGTTGATGAGGATCCAGATGTACTTTCCAGCAAAGCATCTGGGCCAGCTGACCCTGAGCTATGCAAGACTGATGGGAGGAAATGAGGAGTGATAGAAGTAGGAGACTTCATGCAGTGAGGGCTGGAGGTAACCATTTGCCAACCCAGCCTGTTGCCTAGAGGTTTTCTGCTTGCCTGAGATCTGGATCTGGGACTGTGTTGCCAAAGCTTGTCCAGACCTGTGACTGTTGCCTCCTGCTGTTCTTCCATGTGGGTACCAATGATACTGCTGGAGGCAACCTGGAGAGTATCAAAACTGACTGCAGAGCTCTGGAGGCAATAGTCAGCAATGTGGGGGCCCAGCACTTGTTCTCAATCTTGCAAGGAAAGGGAGGGCTAAGGATATTGCACATCAGGGTTTGGTTATGGAGCTATTGGTAGTAACCAAGATTGGGTTTCTATGACTGTGGGACCCTGCTTGAAGATTAACACCTGCTTGGAAGAGATTGGAATCCACCCCCATGAGCAGGCCAATGGTGTGTTTGCCAGCAGAATGTTTGACCTGATAATTAGGGCTTTCAAATCCCTATGTCAACAAAGGCAAGAGTGTTACCACCAGCCCTGTGAGAGAGTGATGGTCATGGCTGACAGCAAAAAGCTTGGCATGATGTAAATGAAAGGGAGCACAAAATCAACAAAACAAGGCTAAAGTGGGGGCATTTCAAGCATTTGTGTGTAAACAAGGAAGTGGCTTATAGAAAAGTGCCATTATTGAAAAAAAACAACAACCCAGACCTTTTCTGATAAATCATCGTGGTAGCACACCTCTACGATGGTCTGTACACTAGTGTGGAGAATAAATATGAGGAAAATAAGAGATTTATATGCAGTTTCAGGGATATTATCTTGTTGGGATTATTGAGATGTGGTGGGATGATTGCATGACTGCAGTAGAAAAACAGATGGCCCTGCTCGAGCTGGGGCGTTGGACCAGATGACCTCCAGAAGTCCCTTTCAAGCTCAGAAATTCTGTGATCCTGTAAATTCAGCTAAAGTTAATACAGGTTACATTAAACTCACTATTTCTGATCATATATCCCTAATAGTCTTGGATAACAAACACTGGCGATAAAGGGCATTGTAATGTGTGTTTTATAGTGAAGTAATGCGGTATTAACTTATAGAAGAAATGTGTTCTAATGGTTTCCTTTGGAGTAAATAAGCAGAGGAAAACAAGCTCCAGTCTCATGCATACCAAAAGTTTGATGGAATGTATTCCAAGGTGTGTTGGTTCTTTACTTACCATCTTAGCTAAGCATTGCTGAGAGGAGAAGTTCTTCACATCCACTTTGAAAAGACTCCTGTAAAAGCAGTAAGTCTGCTTCAAACTTCTGGTCAGATTTGTTTCAGAAAAAATTAAGTTTGCAGTTTAGTTCCAATGCATATTTTCCATAAAATCAACATTATTTAATCATTGCTATAAATCAGTGTAGCTTGCAATCATGAATAAAAGCATGAGTACTTAATTCATTGTTGACTTCTTTGTTGGTGCCCAGATGACATAGAAGACAACATGTCTCTCATATGGCTTCAGCCTAGCTGTAGAATAAATTTGTAAAGGCAAAACGTTTGAAGATGAAAGATTTAATCCTACACTTTTAGGTGTGCTGTGTGTAATTGTGAAGGGGCAGAAAAGGAAAGAATTCTGGAACATCCATGCTGTGCTGAAAAAATTAAAAAGGAAATTTTGGGAAAACGGAATTATTACCACTTACCGGTGCAATACACCCCCTGCATCACATGACTTGATCACACTTTTGGAGTTGCATAACTTTTCTATTCTTCCTATTCAAAATATTGAATAGAGTATGTATGATGCCAGGTAGTTGTATTATGTGCTTCTAAAGAATGGTGGAAAAGATAATGTAGAGAAATCTGTATTCCCTTTGCAGTATCAGCACCCTGCTGAGCAAGTACCTCCTCTTATTCTGGAATAGCTGCATTACATTAAGTACAGTGAATGAATTTTCTAATGGAATTTCAACAGAAATCTAACAACCAAATATCTTGGATAATATTTTTTTCCTGTTTAGAAAGGGCTTAAAAATCTAATAATTGTTCTTTAGAGAAGATATTTTTATAATACCGATTAACAGTATTATACAATATAAGCATACTACTTTTGTTGTTTAGTTTGTTAAATTATTGGATATAACCTTATAATTGCCTGAATGTCCCACACTAAATCACGACTTTACTTGAGGAGATGTTTATTTAAAGATATGAAATGATGATTCCTTTAGAGAGGCTACATATTAAAGACACCCATATACCAAACACCTCACTCATTGTGACTTCATTCGAGCTACATACACATTAAAATTAAGCATGTGTTCGCAGTGAGCTGGATAACTAAACAGAAGAGTGTCAGGAAGATGAGATACAGTCAAAATATGTAGAGTTATAGGCATATATTTCCCTGAGTGCTGTGTAGATATACAAAACTTCAAATCATTAAATTCAATACAAGCAAGAAATTTTAGAGGTAATGTTGTTTTAGTCTTTGTTGTCTCCAAGTCTTTTTTCTCTTTGGTTTGTCTTGTCATCTTTTTGATCCTTCCTATTTTGTGTTTTGTATTTGCTTACACATAACACTGAGACCGTCAGTGATTACATGGTCAGTCAAATAGCTCTAAACATTGGGATTCTGTAGGTATACTGTCACTTTACAATAACTAAAACAACATATTTTATATGTTACACATTTATTGTGCTATATGATTTAATTATAATGATACCTTTACACCTAGGTGTTCTGTCATCAGACTGTCTTTTTTTTTTTTTTAAATACGTGGAAGAGACTGAGCTAAGAATTAATCCGACATTTAATTATACACTGAATTATTATCATGACAAGGCTTAAAACCTGTTGTATGGAGTCCAAACAAATTTGGTTAATGCACATCATAATTCTAAACCTGGAACTTGGACTGAGCAGAGCTTGTAGCACTTATCACTTAATCTCTGTAAAACTTCATAGGTTGCTTATAGTAGTGTGTTTAGCATGCTGTCAGGCGTCATTAGTTGATGTCTGCCTCTTGAGACATGCATCTTTGTTACCAATAGTTCTTCAGCTAGGAAAAAACCCAGATATGTTTTTGCAAATTTTAGAATTTATCAATCTGAATGGTGTTGCAACAGAAAAGCAAATCGCACAATTTTTAGGAGCAACCATGGGTTGATATCGAACAATTTTTTTTGGGGAAATTCCATCAGCATACTGCAGTGTTCTCATGAGACTGATGATGTTAAGTCTGCCATTTTTGATGCCCTAAAATCTGCTGCCACCAGAACTTCTTTTCTTAATGTCAAGGTCTGCTTTGGCAGTGAAACAGGGGTCATATTGTGGAGCTGAAGAAAAACAGTTTCAGTGCCAAAAGAAATGAAACAATTGGTGCATAAGGTCAGCTGGTGTTCTTGCCAAGTGCTTCATGGCATTAGACCCTTCTAAATCTTTCTTTAAAAATCTTCCATCAAAAGATTGGAATACATTAATCTTGTCCTTTAGTACTCCACAGAAAGGATGAATAGTCCAGTATTAAATTTGAAAGTAATTTTCTAATGAAAAAGAATCTAAAGCTTTTTTAGAATGGCATTTGTATCTTTGAATAAAGCAATATTCTTTTTATGCTTTCTAACCTGAGCTGATAGCTCTTTCATGGGTTTGTTTTAATTTTTTACAAAAACTTGAGAACTATTTTTTTTGTTGCTAAAATGTCTAATTATGTAGAATGAATAAAATCTCTTCGATTTAAGAGAAATCAAACTGTA
Organism: Corvus brachyrhynchos; assembly: GCF_000691975.1. Taxonomy (NCBI): domain Eukaryota; kingdom Metazoa; phylum Chordata; class Aves; order Passeriformes; family Corvidae; genus Corvus; species Corvus brachyrhynchos. The sequence continues at coordinate 1,791,222 of NW_008239110.1, forward strand.
GAATACTTCCTTTCCTACCCTTTTATCTAGCAGTTGGTGAAAATGGCAAACAGTAATTCCTATTTACATCCCTAAGATACATTATTTTTGTAGTTGGTGATATATGGCTACTTTTTTTGAGAGAGTTTTTGCAAAACTCTCTATACAAATTGGTTTAATGCTCTTTGTTTCTTTTGCATGTGACTCAGATTCTAAGACAATACTTAACTAAATTCTTCAATCCTTGTGGGCCTAGTAAGGGTCTTAATAAAATCTGTAACACCATGTTATTTAATTTATTTTTAGGTTGATATTTCTTATCAGTTTCAATGGTAAATTTAGTAAGATTGAAGGTGGAAAATTGGTGACACGTAATTTTATATGTAATTTTATACTTTTTAATACACTCTAGAAATTGTTAGAGAATTATCTTCGTATCAATATCCTCTAGAACTCTTTCAAGGTCAGATTTATAAAGAAGGTCATCCCAGGGGACTAATAAAACACAGAGTTGATGTATAAAGGGGAAAATACTATTAGCAATATTTTCAGTTGCTTTGATTGCCATTTTATACTGGCAGAATTTACTCAATGGCTTTGCTTTCCTTAGTTATGGGCACAAAACTGAGCCAGAATGAAGCACTCATCTGGAAGCTGGCGATGGTTTTTGTTGGCTTGCCCATTTCTTTTGATAAGAAGGGGCTTTTTCCTTAGCATAAGATATGGTTGACCTTGAGTTGTCTGGAATGTTGTTAATGCTGAAGAAATGACTGACAAACAGCAATTATGGAGAAACATGTGGTTGTTGCTATTCTTATGCTCTCATCAGGTATTGTTACACATTTGAGGTCAGACTGTGAGAGGTAACATTGTGGATAAAACAGTGAAAAAGAAACAGCGTTATTTTCAAACTCTTTATTCATGACTACAGATATTTTCTATATGATTTGCCCTTTCTATCACAGTGACCTCTACAGACATGATGATGAAAAATATTAATAAAAAGATAACAACTAATAGCTGGAATAAGAAGTTATTCACAAACACTAAGCTAAAAGCAGACAAATAATTGCATGAGCCGTTGTTAGCATCACAGGAAGTATAAAGTCAGATGTGGTTTTCAGATTTACGAGTGCAAGGACCCCCTGCTGAAAGCATGTAACAGATGCAGGATTTTCTCAAGGTTAAATGTGATTATAGTGCATGCACACATACAAACTGCAGTCAGAGATTGAATCACAAAATGATGAGATCTTTTCAGAAGGTAGTAAACTATTCTGATTATCCTTTCTACCTGTAAGATATGCTTGCGTTTTACGTCTTTATACACTATGTTTATTGGGTAACTGCATTTAAGCTGCTATTATGTCATTGAACTTGAAGGTTTATGCACTTCGTTGTATTACCTGCAGAAAAAATTAATTTCATGTAAAGGATCTAGAGTTTTACTTCTGTGTGTCAACGGTCAGAATTATCTTAATTTTTTTTATTTTTTGCCTGATTCCTTACACATCTGAAATGAAATAATAAAAATCACAAGAACATATTAATGAAACAGAAACTGCTGTAAGAAAATGAAATAGATATGAATAAGTAACATTCTGTGCTTTGTACTGAAAACAGATTAGTTTAAATTTATTGCTAACTGTCAAAATAAGTGACTTCAAAACTCCAAAAGGTGAATTTAAAAAATTCTTTTACTATCTAATACTATAAAGCAATGGTTTAACTCAGATGGAAAATAATGAACTGATTAGATTGCCATAACCAGAGCATCTCTGAAGGTAGTGTCTGCCCTAGTGATTTGTCTTGGTGCAATAAGAAATATTCTATGTGAATTGCCCAACGTTATCCATTTGTCTTTTTCTGGTCCAGGTTTCCATGTAGTTTGATGCACAAAAATAGAATTCCTTTTTGAAGAAATTAAATCAGAAGTCCTGATCCAAATGTGTTCCAGAGCTAACGCTTTTACATTAGACCCCCCCATTCTATGGTGATTTAAGAGAAAGTATTTGGTAAACACCACTGAAAAATTAGGGTATGCCAAGTGATTGCTGAATTCATTAAATGATGGTGGAACTGAGCGCTTAAACTGATTCAGTGTGATGCTGCAAAGAGTTAATTTTCAAATTAATATGTTAAACAAAGCAGATTCTGCTGTGTTCTGTACTTAGTCCCAGCTCTGCCTCAGAAAGGACTGAATGCTTCCTCCATTCAGAGTAACACCATATTGTGCTATCCAGAAGTTTTTCACAAGCCTCCACCAAAAGAGTGCTATGCCTTCAAGGCATAACTAGAGCTCACTGGAAAGCTGTTCCTTTAAAAAATGCTCATTGAAAGATGCAGTTTCATTGAAATGGAAATGTACACAGTTTCATGGATTAAAAAGCCAGAAGGGAGGACTGTGATCATCTAGCCTGGCATACTGTACAACAGAGACCTCATGGCTGTCTTAGTTTCTTCCCATTTGAACTAGGTCATGTCTCTCTAAAGATAAAAAACCCCTCTACCTTTCTTTTTAAAAAGCATACTTCAAGGATGAGTGTCTATCACAATTTTCAATGAGGTACTCATCATTGGTAATTAAGATGTTAATTCTAAGTTTGTCTGTCTTCAGTTTGTAGCCCCTGGGTCTTGTTATGCTTCTGTCTGTGAGACTGAAATGAATTTTGTCTTCCTGTGTATATATTTATAGACTGTAATATAGCTATCCATTATACTAAGGAGGTGAAATTTCTTGATTCTCTACTTTAGGTCATGTTTTTGAGTACTTTGGTGGTTACATAGTGAATACTTAGCTACTTACTGATGTTATATTTGACTTGTGGATGCAGAAATCGGCTGTGTTATTTGAATACCTAAGTAGTTGATGTAAGTTGTGTCTCCATTCCTGTTTAAGATTCCACTGTTTATACATCCATGTTCATGTTCTTTTTTGAATGAGATTAAGAAAAGTTTGGAGCTATCCAGATGGTCTAAACCTGCAGGGAGTTCTTTGCTTGACAGCTTGGATTGTAAGCTTTTAGGTGTTTGTAGTTTACAGCTCTGTTGTCACCTCTAGTGACACTAAATCATACGTTGTTGCATTCTTCCGTGATGCTAAGTCTTTTTTAGGCTACTTATTCTGGGAGAAGCTTTCTTTTAAAAAATCAGAGACCTACCTCATTTTTTCTTTTCCTAAATGCAGTCTAGGTCTCAGCGTTTGGTTTACTTAAAGCAAATCACAGTTTGGGATGGACTTAACCAAACAGCAGCCTTCAGGAAAAGTAGAAAAAATGAAAAAGAAGGGGGAAGGACTGACTGATGATATAAATGATAGTTGTGTTGCCTATCCATTTTGTGTGAGAGTGCACATGCTAGAATGTTTAGCTCAGATGTGGGAGATCTTAGTGCACTTTCTTCCCTTGTGTCAGAAAAGACAAATTTACTTTTCCTACTCTCCATGAGAATACTTTTACTACATAGACAGAAAGTGATTTTTTCTGTCTGCCAGCATGAATGTGTATTTCATGTAAAGCTGAGTAGAGGCATGAGTTCAGCAGTGTACTTCAGAGTATCTTCTTTCATTTCTTAACTAGAGCAAAGAATCACTGACCTCTCAATGGAACCTCTTGACCACCAAGACAATGATGATGCAATTTTTTTCCAGTTTTGCTAATTACCATTTAAAAAAAAGAATTCCATATTTCTTGAAAAAAAATCTCACATTTGTGTTTTTTTTCTTTTGGTGAGTAGTGGATATTTAAGAATTTTTCAAAAGGTAGACCTCAATTTTTAGAATATGATTAAATTACTTTTAAACTTATTTTGCGGTACAAATGCACCATCTCTGTGATCTTCATTGTAGCTTATGCCAATATTACAGACAGGCATTGAAGTGAACTTAAAAAATGGATGGCATTTAAAATAAAGTTATTATGTATCATGTGGCAAAATGTTTCTAAAATATTTTCTTTCTAAAAGACAGAATCATATGCCATTTACAAATAGTTTGGTCTTTGCAAAGGAACAGTATTTCCCAAGGAAGAGTGTGACAGCTATGGATATAGGATCAGTAGTATTACAGGCCCATTTTAATTTGTTTAATACTTGCCTAAGTTTAAAAAATGGATGCAAAAATTTTCATGCTGGTGTCTGCCTCAGTAGTTTGTTATGGTCATTACAGCAAAAAAGGCCCAGTCATTTTAAAAAAAAGAAACTAAAAAGGGGGGGGGGGGGGAAGAGAAAAAAAGAGCTATTTTTAATTTAAATACTTTGTGGCTCTTATTTGACATGGGACTAGCTGCTATATCAGGAGTATGACTTGGTTGACCAGTTGCAGAAGTCTCTACCCAAAACTTCCACTCCTGGTTCTCCCTTCCCCATTGCCTTCTTTCACGATTTATTATCTTTTGAAAAACTGGGGTTTGTGTGCTCAGGGTATGTATAATCAGCAGGGACTTCCTGGAACTTAGTTTCTAATACTCTATCATAATCACTGAGCATGCTCTATACTTTCATAGTTTGTAATTGGAAGAGATGGCAACTGAATATATTTCTCCCCTTTGCATCTCCTACATCTAATAAGAGCTTATGCATCCACTGCAGACGTGCAGTTCTCATCAGTTAGCGCTTGGGCCATTCCTACTGAACTGGTTCTGACTCAGAATAAATTTCTTTCTTAGAGCAGTTCTGAGCCAGAATAGCAATGAGGCATCAGCACTGTGATTTGCAATGCAATTTTTTTCAGCTGGGCTGCTGTGAGCCCTGGCCTGGCTGCTGGTGCTTGGATTGGCTTGAGGTTGAAAACAACACGTCTGCTGAGTCTTAAAAGATTGAGAGAAAAACTGAATGGAAACTGGAGGATAAAGTTGAAAGTAATTGTGAAAAAGACTTTTTGGAATGTAGCTTTAGGCTGAGAAGCTGAAACTGAGAGATGAGAACTCCAAGAGTTTAATTTGCCTGCGTATCCACTTAGTCAAATCTCCTTTCTGCTTTGCATACACAGTTCCACATTTCTTATGTAGCCACTCTAGTTCTTACTCCAAAGACTTCTCACAGTTTTCAGTCTCATTCATAGCCATGTCCAGTCTCACCTTTTGCTAACATCTTAGCAAATTTTCCTCCCTCCTCTCCATGTGGCAGAGGCTTTCTGATCTAGTACAGGTACTAAAATACGAGTGCTTATTTCATTTCTACTTGTGGCTTCTTTTTTCCAGTTTTTCCTAGCTACTCTTAGGCTTCTCCTCATCCTTTGCCTTTTTGTCAGAATTCTCTTTCCAGACTCCTTTTTGTGTCCATCCACTACTTTTTCCATGACCAGACACTCTTGAACTCTGCCCCCTGACAGTTAAGTGAATTCCAGTGCTTACTCCCTGACTGCAATCTGTGCAATTGAGATTAAACATGTAGATCTTAAATACAGGTCTCAGTTACAACTGTATTTCAGCTTTGTTGGCCTGTTGTTTGACATGTAACCTTTGGCTTTCTGTTGCTCATTTTTGCTCCGAAGTCTGAATTACTGCATTTTCATGCTGCTCAATGTCTGAGTCTTCATAATCTTAATTATTTTATTTCTAAAATCTTCTAGAGAAATGAGGGAGGAAAGAAAGTGGTTTTATCCATGTAAAATAATCCAGGATATACAAATTGAAAAAAAAGAAACCTTAGAACCTAATTTTTCAGAGTACTTAACGTTATATGCTGTATATTAACTTCTATATGCTGAAAGCAGAACTCCTCTGGATTACATTTACAGCTATGTTATCAGCATTTTTGCAAAAGATATTTAAGGAATAAGCTGGAATGGGATATGTGTGGGCACAATTAATGATGCCTCAGAAAGGCTCCGTTTAAGTGCCTTATCAATGTTATTAAGGCATGCAGCAGGAGAACACAATCCAAGTTTTTCAGGGAAGCTATCACTTGTTTTGATCATGATACCTTCTTTCCAATTGTGCAGTTGTTTATTACACAATTTCCAGGTGCTGCAGCAAATGAAATAAAAATTCTACTTACAATCATGGTTTTCTATCAGAGCAGATTCCTTCTGAGCACCAATTGAGCCTGGAGTTTCCTGGGAAAGAATAGTGGATGTTCATGAAATACCATAGTGTTGTTAGTCAAAGGTACAGGGAGGCAGAATTACTTCTGGATTGGTGGATATAAGTCTATTTTGAATGTATGATGTTCAATCGCAACAGCATTGTATTAATTTATCAAGGTAACTCTGGTAGCTGAAGTTGAAATGTTCATCTGTGATAAATAACTACTTCTCTGTTCTTAACATAAACTTTGGATAATATTAAATGCTAAGAGGACTTTAAAAATATGTATAGTGTTACACAGTGCAAATGGATGTAGTTTGGATGTAATTGTTATAAAAAATCAGCTGCTATAGTTTGCTGATAAGCAGGGCTTAGACAATAAACGTTAATTATCTGAGGTTCTTTGACTGACTAGGGCAGCAACAGCATACTTTGACATAAAAAGTGTGTTTACTGACTACCAAACTCTTACAAATGGAAATGCATTTAACTGACATTTGAGACTGTAAACCTGAGCTACTTCTTTCAATATACAAGGTAGGATTTAATAATCAAAATAGAAGTGTCTAGTGCTATTTGAAATGCCCTAGCCTCCAGCTGTCATTCCAGAAGGACTCAGATTTCCTCTAGTCTCATGTCTGCTAGCCCCAGGTCTCAGATACCCTAGGTGTCTGAAATATCTATGTTTGAGCCACTGAGTCGAAGTTCTCTATTTCATATGTACATTTTTGATCTAAGTTGTACAGATCTTGGTCTGGGAATCAGAGCTTAGAGATCTCTTGAACTAGGGAGATATTTTTCTTAGAGATTTTTAATTTTCATAGCCCATGGTAGAATTTTGTTTCCCTGTGAATATTTTGATAATTTTTGAGTGAAATTTAGCATCCCTGATTCTATGGATGTGTTTGAAGGATTATCTTCTTCTGTTTGTTTTGAATCTTCTGTTACCTATTTTCCCTTATTTTTTCCTACTGCTTCTATTGGAAGGGACAGTAAATATGCTTTTTTTTCACGTTCTTAATGCCAGTTTTAATATATGGTCTTTGGTATGTCCCTATCTCTTTTCTAGGCTAAGGAATCCTGGTCATTCTTTCTATAGAAATTGTGTCAACTTTGATCCATTCTTTGTCCTTTCCTGTACCTTATCCAATTATATTTCATTCTTTTTGTGGTAAGAAGACCACCAGATTTATATACTCTATTTAAATTGGAGCTGTGCTATTTATGTATTCTGTGGCAATAATAATAATCATAATAATTTTTCTCTTTGCTTTTAACTATTATTAAGCATATTCCTCATATTTCCAGAGAGTGATCTAACTCCAAAGGTCTTGCTATTGGAGAGTATATACTTCAGAGTCTGTCACTGTGTATGTAAAGCCAGAATTATTTTTCATTTGGCCTGTGAATTTATATCTGTCTATATTGAATTTTTTTCTGCCTCTTAATTGCCATAGTCAGACGATATTGTGATATTTGAAACAACCATTAGTTTACTATCAAAAGCAAGTAAACTCTGTAGATTTCCAGCCTTCTTTCACATAATTAATGAATTTTTTGAACAGCACAGATTGCAATACAGGTCACAGGAAGATGCTATGATTTTTACTGTGAAAACTGACAAAGCATTCCTACACAGCTCTCCAACGGACCCACAGCTGGCCAAAACTCAGCTATCCAGACAAGTGTTGTGGTTTGACACTGGCCAAAAGCCAGGCACACACAAAAGCTGCTCACTCACCCTCTCCTGCTACAGCTGGGCAGAGGAGAGAAAATTTAATGAAGGGTTCATGAGTTGGGATAAGGACCAGGAGAAAATACTCCAAGGGCAAAACAGGCTCAATTTAGAGATATTAAGTAAATGTATTACTAACAAAATCAGAGGAAGATAATGAGAAGTAAAAGAAGCCCTTAAAACCACCTTCTCCCCCCCCCCAAGCTCCTCCCTCCTTCCCACTAACAGCGCAGGAAGACAGGGAGTGGGGATTTTGGTCAGTTTATCACCTGTGGTTTCTCTTGCTGCTCAGGGAGAAGAGTCCTTCCCCTGCTGCACTGTGGGGTCCTTCCCACAGGAAACTGTTCTCTGTGAATTTCTCTGATGTGGCTCCATCTCACGATCAACAGCCTTCCCAAAACTCTTGCAACATGGATCCATCCCACGGGCAGCAGTACCCCTCAAACTGCTGTTTGTGGGTCTCTCTTCCACGGGGTGCCGTCCTTCAAGGACAGGCTGTTCCAGCCTGGCTGCAGGGCCTCCCTCTCTCTCCATGGGTCTCCCACTGGGCCACAGCCTCCTCCAGGCATCCACCCGCTCCAGCGTGGGCACCTCCCCCATGGGCTGCGGGTGGATCTTTGCATCCCCTGTGGATCCCCATGGACTGCAGGGGTAACAACCTTCTTCACCACAGTCTGCACCACAGCCTGCAGAGGCATCTCGGCTCTGGAACCTGGAGTACCTCCTCCCCCTCCTTCTCCACTGACCTTGGTGCCTGCATGTTGTTTTCTTCTCACAACTTGTCATTCCTACTCAGGCTGGAATTAAAACTGGGCCCCAAACTTTGTTTTGGTTTCTTCTTAAATATGTTATCACAGAGGTGTTACCATCATCTCTAATTGGCCCAGCCTTGGCCAGCAGCATGTCCATCTTCAGAGCCATCAGGGATTGGCTCTGCTGGCCATGGCAGAAGCTTCTAGTAGCTTCTCACAGAAGCCACATCTGTGGCCCCCCACTACCAAGAACCAGGCCATGCAAAACCAACACAACTTGTGTTTGGCAACTCCCCCAAATATGCTAACATACTTAAGAAAGGGCACAAAATACCAGAGGGAGAAAAAACAGTGAAACAGTGAGAGAAACAGTAGAGGCAACAGCAAGAAGCAGGAGGAGATGTTCCAGGTGCTGGAGCGCATATATATATATATGTGTAAATAAATATTTTGTCTGACAAAATCTGTATCACTATGGATGATCAAACACAACAGTATTCCAAACATAGCTTCTGATGATCCATCAACAATTTTCAACAATTTTTCCCTGGTTGTCATGTAGTAGAATCCTCTTTAATATAAATATTTTTAGTAATGCAGCAAATGATACTGTAAGCATTAGATAAGTGCCCAGATCTCCTTTTTTTGTTCTTGTTCTTTCTCCTCCATCCATTTTAATATGTAAGAGTCTGTGAAAATTAAAAATATTTCAAAGTGAGTGTAAACATTTTATTATTTATCTAACAGAGGTACAATTGCTAAATTTCTCACAGTAACTTTGAAATATGTGTGCACCAATCAGAAACCACAGAGGGAACAGGGTAAAAAAAAAATCACTCAGAAAGACGCTCCTCATTACATTATAATGTCTTTAAAGTATGTCACATGTTAGATCTAAACTGCTTGACAGGTCGCCATTTTAAAGACTTTTATGAATGTAATCAATGTAATCCTCAATGGTTATATTTCTAATAACCAATTTGCTGACTTCATGTTCTTGTCAGGATAATTTATATATATATACACCATATGTTCTGTGAAATTTTTCTTTGCCCAGGTGAGCATTTAATCTTCCTTTCTCCCTAAAGGAATTATCCACATCCCTGAAATCAGAGGACCCTCCACTTATTTTTCCCGTCTGTCAGACCTTCCAGCCGTAAGACCTCAAGTCATAATGATCATCTTTTCAGCAGAGGGCAGCATATGGCATTCTCAGAGTCCATCAATTCCACTGTTTAATTGGATGTAGAAATCACTGTTGAGCTAAAGCTGATTCTGAAGCCCTTCCAACTCTTCTTGACTTAGGCAAGATTCAGATTTTAGTATCCTTTGTGATTGTATAGAATATTTCTCAGGGGAATGACCTGTAGTAATGAATCTGTTGAATAAAATGAAAGTTGTTTTTTCCTTTTTCTTTAGTGTTACAAGAAAGGAATATTCCTCTGTTTGAAATTTTCTTAGTAATGATAGTAAAGATACATTGTTCAAATAATTGATGCTAAATCAATTGAATAGATGCTAAATATTTGCATGTCAGATAATTTTCATCATTGGTAATCTTAAACCCTTGTCTTCATAATAATGGTAAATCTGTTATGGGGAGAAAGGCTTGGCAAACCATTTGATATTGGGAATCAGACTGCCTAACACTCTGAGCTACTAATTCTGTTATACAATAATTTCCAAAAAAGAAACATTTTATTTTTTAACAAAACTTCTTCCCTTCTATTCTATGTAGACACAGAACATCACGTTTTGTTATGCACATTTTGATTTTTTAATTATATCACATTTTACTCTTTTTCTTTCCTTTTTTAAAGTAATAAAAAATGCTTTCTGATTTACATATGTTCAAAAGTTCTCAAAATGACAGTTCATTCTTTTTGCATGCTGCAAAGGCCTCTCAATAGATTAAGAAGTTAACACAGTTTTTACAATATCACACAATCTCTGTTTTCTGTGAGCTACAAAATCATAGAGAAAAGGACCTTTGAAGGTCACTTGTCCAAACCATCTGCAATGAGCAGGCACATCTTCAATGAGATTAGGTTGCTCGTAGCCATGACCAACCTGGCCTGCAGTGTTTCCATGGGTGGGGCATATACACAGAACTGTATGGAATGACTGATTCTTGTAACCTTGATGGTGGAATAAAATAGGAGAAATGAATGTTTTAAGAATTGCTTCACATGTTTTGTTTGGTAACTCTGGGAGAATGTATTGTTGTATGAGTCATCCTGAATTTGTGTTTTGCTGTTGCTTGAAGTATCTGTTGTTTTTCACAGAAGGGCAGAAAATTTGTAGGTGGACTATCTTTTGATAAAATTTCTTGCTAGCAAGTGTCTTGGCAGTGACAATGAATGCCCAAAACTCAAATGTAGAAATTGTTTGTTGTTCCATGTACCATAATACCATGAGCATTAACATGAAAGAGGTATTTTTGAATCGTTTTAAGGGGGAAAAAAAGTATTTGTATATGTAATTTGCAGCTCTTAACTAGTTAATAGGTGCTGCTGAGTTGATTGAGTCTTACTATAGAGGAGACCAAAAATCCGTTGACTTTGCAGAAAGGGAAACATATTCTAAATGCAGGTTGACATTTAAACATGGTTGACATTATAGACAAAACCTTGAAAGAGTCTTGGATTAGCTCACACTGTTTGGAGGGCCAGATAGAGGTTTGTTGGTCTAGCAGCTAAAGGGTTTTATTCTAAGTGCTTAAGTTGTTAATCTTTGGCTGGGTATTAAGACTGTTGGTCTTCATGAAAATAGGGGTTTTGGATATGATGGGTAACTGTCTTGTGACATTTCATTCTAACCCCTTAGAAGCTTTTGAAGCATTTGACTCAGTCACTTAAGCGTTTTACCACTGTTGACATAATGTGTTTGTACAATTCCATTATGCTTCCTGTTTATTCTGTTTTATTTTTCATATTTATTTAAAACCTTCAAAAATATTTTCTATGTATCAAATGTGTAACATTAATTTGTCTGGACCCATCTTTTTCAATTTTGATTCTTGTTCTTGAAGTAGCATGGTCATGGAGAATCTGTTCTTTCTGCACTTTGATATCCTTGGATATCTGTATGCTTTCCATAGGAATTTTTCCAACCTTATTACTGACTAGCAATAAGGCACACAGAAGTGAGTGTGACAGCCTATATAATTTAGAACACTTAATTTATCTATTATATCATCCACTGAGTGATAGCATAATTTGGGCAATTTTAAGTGTGGCATAACCACCCAGTAAGTGGTTAAACCTCTACAGTGTAGCATGTCTGACATACAGTTTGGCAGCTGGAATTTACTCTCTAAAAAACCCCAAAAGATCCCTTGAAGAACTTCAGCTTGGAATGCTTCTTGAGCACAAACATTGCTTGTGGTACTTCAGTAAAGAAATCTTGGAGCCTTCAACTTATTGTTTCAAAATGTTTGAAATGGTTATGGCTCTGCATACACTGGGAAAATGTTCTTTTAAACCAAGAGTTTTGAGCCATTCTTCATTTTTCCTGACCCTGAGGTTAAATGTATTCTGAAAGTCCTTTGGAACAAGCTGAGGAGGTTATTGAAGTTATGCTGGGGAAAATATTGTCTCAAGACTTCTTCGGAGTTTTCTCTCTATTTCGTCAGAGCAGAGGACAAGTTCTCAATATTGGGTATAAGCTTTCCATTTTCTATACTGGTCCTATCACCATCATAGTTAAATAGTTTTCAGCTATCATTTAAGACTTGCTTAAGGCTATTTCACACTATTTTAACTGTTGAAAATTACTTAAGCGGGGGCCTTGCATCACTTTTGTTTCTGGGAGTGCCCACTCTTGGCAATTAAATAGAACCCTGAAGTAGGATATCTATACAAACCTTATTGAATTTTGAATTCCAGCCTGCATAGCTATGTCACATTTGCTTTAATCCAGAACAGCCACTTCATCTTCGACCTCTCAGCCCTGCTGCTCAAGGGAAACATACAAAATACCTTCAAAAGATAATTCTGGAACTAAAATTCATAACTCTGCTGGGCACTAAAAACCATGGACTCAACAGAGACATTGGTTTTATGGCACATTATATTTTTTGCCACCCTAGAATAACCTTTCCATGCTGCACAGACAATAAATTACTTGTGTCTCTTTTGCTCTCCATCTCTGTCCCATAGGAGCAAACAAATGTATTCTTTCCCTTTGTAATATTTCTCTGCCTCATATTTATGAGCTATCTTATCTTTTAGTTAATTCAATTGATTTGATTAAATTAAAACCAGAGCAATTGTTCTCAACTTTTATTTAGTTTGAAAGATTGCTATTTCTACTTCAGGCTGGAAGAAAGTTTTGAATACCTGAAAGCTTGTCATTTTTCCCTCAAATATTTCATTTAGTCAACTAGAAGATAGCAACAGTTATTATAAATGCTACATGTTTGTACTATTAGAACACATGGCTAGAGAAGTACCCCTTAATACACATTAACATGATGATTACATACAACTAATTTCTCACATTTGTTTCCAGGAGTTTATAGTAGTTCAGTCTTTCAATAAACAATTTTGCCCATCCAAACTCCTCGGTAGCTATGTTTTTGTATTTTTAATATCTTCTATTTATTATTCTTGTGTTATTATGCATGTGGTTTGTAAAACATTTTAGACTGATCTGGCTGAGGAGCAATGTGTGTTTGTCCTGTTTCTTATTTTCCAACATAAATGGAAGCAACTAAAGGAACAAAATGCACTCGATCACGAATGTTCCTGTTTCCAAGATTAAACACTCTCTACAGAATTTGCTAATTTCTTGGTGCTCAGTGACATCCTCTGAAAAGGTGATAAACTTCAAGCTGTATCATCAGCAACTGAACTCTATTCAGCTTCTAATACAGTCAATAGTGCTTTGATAAAGCTGAAAATGCTGAAATGCTGACAGTTTCTAAGATAATCCTTTAAATAGTGGTTGCCAGTACCAATATATTTTAAAAACAAAAAAATATCGCTCAGAAAAAAAGGCAATAAAATGATGTGTGCATTATTACATACTCTTCACATCAGAGATTCCTCAGTGAAAAAACCCCAAAATAAATAGCATATGCTGTCTCTGCAGGTCTCAGACATCACAGGAGATTCTTCTGAATACACCCTTATGGTTTAGTGCTTATTCTTAGATGGGAGAAACAATGCCATAAATTCAAATCTTACGTCTGTCTCTGGTTTTATAAAACTTCAGTAAAACAAATGAAAGAAAACAAAGAAGATACAGTATTTGGGCTCATGGCATTATGACATACCATCTGAGTAGACAACACAAATAGCCTGCAGCATAGATCAACTTTATCTGTGGTCTTGTCATGTTTCATAAACTGGAGCAAAACTGGGCTTGGTCAGCATAAGATACAAAGCCTGTAAGAAAACTGTTCATAATTCAGAAAGTGGTGCATGTGGTTCAACTGTTTTGCAGTATTTTTAAAAGATCTGTGGAATGTCTTATTACAACTAAAGGGGATAATTTTGTTCTCTTTTTAGATTTTGCTGGTTTTTTCAACATTTTTGCAAATGCTTCTGGTGGTAATCACTGGTTTTTACTATTAAATATGATTGAACTGTATTTAGCTTCAGTCCCTTTAAGAAATTTATATTCACGTCTGGTTATTTTTCTTTGTGTGACTAGACAGCAGTACTGTCTTTTATTGGTGTGTATGGGCCTACCTAGCAAAATTACAATTCAGAGACATAAGTGTGTATTTTGTAATAACATCAGGAAGCTACTAATTTGTTGTAGGGTTTATTATTTCATATTTAAAATTTAAACTTAAATCTCTGTTGTAACAAACCCAGAACACTCTCAAGACTAGTAATTTTTGAACATGATGCTCATCTGCTACTGACCCTGTAGAAAAGATTCAGTGTTATTTCAAAATGCTCTTTGTTGTAACAAGCACTTAGTGATAGAAACACTACTGCCAGAGCACTGGTCCTAGTTGGTCTACTGAGTTAAGACCTGTTACAAATCCAGTATCAGTCCTCTGTCTACTCTTTTGTTTAATACAGAAACTGTGTATCATTTTTATTATATGATAGAATCTCATACTCCTAACCTAGACCAAATATAACAGTAGAGTTGGATTTTTAAATGATTTTTATTTTTTATAATTAGATTCTGTTAATGGAACACAAATTGTGTGTTTAAGTGGTATTTTCTGTTTAATTTATATTTTTATTTGCTCTTAAATATATAATGCTATTAAAAATAAACCTATTCTGTTCTTGCATATGTGCAGTTAGAAAATTCTAAGGTTTTCATTCATTTTGTGAAATTTCAGTTGCACAGTACTACAGTATTTGTCACACCAAAAGAAAGAACTTAAATCTGTCCTTGCCCTCCCTCCAGTAGAATTTAATAAAATTGTGAATTTAATAAATTTATTTAAATTTTATAAATTTAATAAAATCTTCTTTCTCAATTGGTTAGTGAAATTAAATTGTTTTCCAGTGTATATAAGTAAAGTTTAATCTTTGCTGGTGAAATCAAAGCATTTTCTTAAAAATCCATTGTTGTAGAAACAGAGGATTAAGGCAGGTTGAAGCACTGACCTGTACAGGATCTCTCACCCTGTACAGCATTAATAATGGATGTCCGTATTTACTAGCTCTCAAGAGCCCACTTTAGAGTATATCATATTTACTGTGAAACTTGAATAAAGGCAGATGCTGAAGAAAATGTGTTGTATACAATCAGCCATAGGTGAGTTTATTATTACAAATCCTGGGTGAATCCTGACTACTTCCAGGACTTTTACTGTCCTTCTTCCTGGCCTTTAAAAATACCTCTTACCCTCTATTTACAGTTTAGACAAATAGTCTCAATTTGGCATTTTTTAATGTTGGATTTAACAAGATTTTATTAATGGGATGTGTTCTATGTATGATTAATTCATGATGGGAGTTTTCTTAACAGGGTGATTTGAGTGGAAATTCCATTCCTTGTCAGCTTGCTAATTTCCTCATGGAATGGGGTTGGCATCCTTACATCCAAAACATGTAGAGAATGTTGCTCTTTGAAGAAACAAACTCACACTTTTCAAAGAACAAAGCTTTAACTAGCCCTGTGGCCCAGTAGCTGCAATTAAGACACTTGGTTCCTTTGTGTTTTCCAGTTTCAGTGGAATGGTGAGATTGGGAACTAAGGGTTTGATTCCAGGCTGTAGAGAACAGCTAGTCTGAACGCTATGGAGTCTCCTGGTTTGTTCTTTACAGCCTGGTTGAGTTTTATTTATAATTTGTTCTTTCTACTCCTTTCTTCTTTCTCCAGGTCTCTTTATCTCAGTAATCTTGATTGCACATTTTCTGCATTTGTTCAGTTCTTCCCTTCTCTGATCTGTCCCTTCCTAAGTCATCTAATGTTGGACTTTTCAGACTCGCTATCATTCCTGACACTTCTTTTTCATCTCTGTTTAACCAGTTGTGCTTGGAGTCACTTGAACCAACTGATTTTATATCAGCTGAGGTCCCATTCAGTCCACCTATACAGATAATTTCTTTATTTCAGTCTCACTCAGTTCATGGCATGGTAGTTCTTCTGTACCCTCTCTTGCTTTCAAGCAATAGTCCCACTGCCCTGGTACTTAGTTCTCAGTCCTAGCCATCCTAATCTGTGAATCCAAGGCCTCTAGCACAAATCAGGAGTTTTACTCATGCCCTTGCTCTTCTTTCTTCCATTCTATTGCCACACAGATCCTTCTCTCTCCAATTTATCCTCTGTTAGTACTGTCTTTGGAGAGTATAGCAAGACAGTTTCTTTGTCCTCCCAAAATATGGATTGGAATATAGCAAAAAAAGTGCATCATGGCATCAAGGGAAATATAGGATAAATCTTGGGATGGTGATTACTTTGTGCAGGTGGAATTGTTCATGATTTCAGTTTTCAACTGTTACATGTCTCTCCTGCCCTTGTTGTGACTACAGTTTTCAAAACTTTTTTATCTTGTCCAAGTTTGGGTAAATTTTCATATCATACTGAAATTAAGTCCTAGTTTGCATTACCTGAGATTAGCTCAGTTGGTAAGTGCATGCTGCTAATAATGCCAAGGTTGTAGGTTCAATCCATGTATGGGCCATTCACTTAAGAGTTGGACTTGATGATCCTTGTAGGTCACTTCCTACTCAGAATATGCAGTGATTCTGTGATTATGATTGAGACCCAAAAATTCCCACAAAAGAAGTAGACATAGTTTTCTTAAAAGGTAAAATAATGTATTCTCCCTACCCACTTTCTTTTTGGGAGCAAATAATTAAGGTGAAACTACACCTGTTATAGTTTGCTTCAGTGTCATTTGAAAGTGTCAAATTATTACTTGTATCTATGAAATATTCTTTGAATTTTTGAGTTTGCCTTTGAAGTTGTTTGAGTGAGTTTACCAACTCTATTTTCTAGGATGGATTTATAATTTTTTGGAAAGCAAGAATCTACTGAATTAGTATTTTTATGGAAATCTTCAGCTTGAAAAAATGAGTAAGTTCTGCAGATCTCTAATTTAGTACTAGCAAAATAGTTTGATTTGAAAAACAGTAAAGTGAATGTTAAGGAATACAGTATCAGAGGAGAGAAGTACTTTTACCAATATGTCAGTGGTGTCAGTCCCTTCCTGAAAAATACAGGGTTCTACCATTACATCTCCCTGCAGGGGAATGAACCTATATTTTTCTTTTTCTAAAAGAATGCTCTGGTGATCTGGGTTGTTCTAGGTAGACTGATTTTGATCTTTTGTTCTGGAAATGTTTTATACTGCATGAATTATACAGGGTGGATATACATCATCAATTTGTTGGGTTTTTTTCTTAATTCTCTCTGAAGCACCAATTCCTCTATATCCTACTCAGCCTTTGGCTTACTCTAAATATAGGCCAACTACATTGCCCTAACCTGGGTATGGAGATCAAAATGGCTTTAGACTACATTAGAATTGGTAGGAAAAGACTTTGGTTGAAATCCATTCTGAATCATGTTTAGAGTAGATTGAGCAGTAATGTCTTTTTTGGTTTTTTTTGTTCTGATTCAATCACCATATAAGTAAATAGCCCATACAAAGTAGACTGGCATTAGCAGAAGAAACACCAAGCCAAATAACCTTTAGCCTCATGCATTGGCTTGGATAAGACTTGATGAAATTTTCATCTTCTTACAGGTGGGAGCTGAAACTTAATCTTTCATGGCTTCCTTTCCATTGATTACTGGAGTTCATTTCATACAGCTGTAACATGTTTAGCTAGACAACAAAAATATATTGCAGTTCTCACCATCTCAATCCTTAGTTCCAAAAAACAACATGGAAAATTGCTAGTGTCCATACTACATAATTAAGATTTGAGGAGGGACTTTAGAAATTTAGATTGCTTATGTCTGGCTGTAAAAATGTCTTGTAAAGCTTTGTCTATGCTTCAGATAGTAATCAGCATCCAGAAACACTAATTAATTAGTAGGGATTCCATTTGATTGGCTTTACTAGACCTTTACAGAAGTATCTAGCTGGTAGGATCTCATTCAAGATCTGATTTTTAGATCTAACTGTGCAGATACCTTAAGTATATCTTTTCAGTATGGCAGTATTAAAGATCGTAGGTTTATATTATTGTGGACTGTAAGATATAAGATTAACTGGGTTTTTCTGTTGCACCTTAATTTGCACCTAATGTTAAAAAGAGTTATTATTGGGTGTGGAGTGGAATTCAGTCACTGGCTGCTTTGTCTTAATCCTTGGACTTTCAAGAAGGATGCAAGTGAAAGACATGGTTGAGGAAAGACAGAAGCATATATATTCAAATTTAATTTATATCTAACTGCTGTTTTAAAAGACTGCTTGAATAATAAGTGCTGCAAACACTACAAGCATATAAATGAACATGGCCACCCATAACATGCAAAACTACATTGTCCCATACATTTCAAAACTAATTTTTAAATTCTGTTGCTGTACAGCTCTTAACAGGTACCTAAACAAAGGGGAATGTCGGTGGAAAAGTAAATTGGATCTCTGCCACCATTTACACCTAATATCACATCTACATAAAAGATATCCTTGTTGTTTCATCACAGATACAACACCAGCATATTACTCAGGAGATTTTGTTATTTGCTACTGCCGTACTTTTAAAGCCAGGATCTAGTGCTTAAGAGTTAGCATGTACAGAGTAAACTTTCAGCCAGGTATTAATATTGCCTAATTAAGATACCTGTAGTCTTTCTCATATGCATCATCTTGACTTTGTCATCTTTTCTGTAATTCATTTTTCTAGGCAATTTATGATCATATCATAAAACTCCATTTTAAACTGATACTTCATAGAATATATTACAAAAGGACTTATACCAGATATTCAGATATTTAGATTAGTCATTGTTATTAAAATTGCTATACATTCAAGTGGTCATCTTCCATTTTGATATCAAACACTGAAATTTTTCAGAGAATGCCATTTGACCTTCAGGTCCAGTGAACAGTTTGAGACTGGCAAACCACTGGATAAAACTAGTGAAACTTGTATAATAAAACAGGAGTGGGAAAAGAAAATAATCATGTAAGTAAAGCTGCAAGGTAGTGTATGTTTTAATTTTTGAATTTGTATGAATAAAATCATATAGCACAGTATCACTTTGCTTTTAGATACTGTCAAGCAGCATAAGCCTCTTAGATTCCAAAAATAATGGGGTTTTTTTGCTTTCATCTTTTTAGTTTAATATTGGAACTAAATAAAAAAAGTGTAGGACTTTATTTTTTAGCCAAAGAAGAGGAAAATAAAATACAGCCACCTCTGGGTAAATCCTCACGGTGAACAACAACAACAACAAAAGAAGATGCTTACACTTTTATCCCTTGTGGATTTCTTTTTTAATATTTCAGAGCAATGAACATATGGCTGTTGCTATCAGCACTGGTGTATTTGCGGCGATGCCTATCAACATCCACCAGAGAGCAGGGCAGCTCCAAAACCCACATCTTTTATGCTGTGGAAATTGATGGAGACAGCAACCAGCCAGCTTCTTGGCCAAACAACATGGAATGCAGTTCATTTCAAAGGTCAGCGCATATTTAAACTTGCTTCATTACTCCCACCTTTATGCTTGAGATTTTCATTTTTTTAAAATCAGTTTACCTAGAGGTTCCTTTAGAGACAGAAAAATGAAAGTGCTGAATCCTATTTTCATTTGGGGATATCAAGCTTTTTATCAAATTATAGAGGTGGCGTTTCAGAATATTTCATATCTGATCAGAAGGAAAATCCAAAAATAATTTTCTCTTTATTCAGGAGTCTTTCAGCCACTGGGACTGTTTTATTTATTACTTAATATTGTGCTCCAGTCAATCATTTTGAATTCAGACAGGAAAATGGAATTTTTATTTTTAAAAGGAAAAAATCCAGAGGAAAAATGCTATTGGAATAAAGCAGATTTTATTATTTTAAAAAATAAAAATATGTCTTCTCTTCCTCTGCTAACTGTCTTATTTTCTTTTAATCACAGTGCATTAATATGAAGACCTATATTAAACAAAGGATCTTACATAAAATCACATATTTGTTAATTACAGGCATTTTTTTCAGAGCATTTCTACAGCATTTATCACTGAGCTTGAGAAATTATGGCCTTGTAACACAATAAAGGAAAAATGTCTTTCTTCCTTTGGAATAGCATTTCAATGCACCTGTTTTCTGTATATGTACTGTGTATGTGTGTATAAACATGAAGTGTGAGTTTATATTACATATAGCTTTATTTTAACTTTTTGTTGCGAGAAGGTTGTTCCTGAGGTGTGTGTTAGTACCATGAGACACAGCCCAAATAGAAGAAACACATCAATATCTTTCATTTGCAGTTACTGGTCTGTAAAACTGGACATGTATACCAGTGACATAGTGTTAAATTTTCCTGTTGCTTCTAGTCTAGAAACATATTGCATCAGTTGAAGCAGATCACAAATAAATTATTAAAACTTTTAATATGTTAATCTGTAGCAGCCTCCATTCATTGACCTGAAAGTTCTTTGCCAATTTTAATGAATTAAGCCTTGAAGTGCTCCTTTTGCTTTTATCTCTACTTCTCAGATGTGAAAAGCAGAGGTAGAGTAAGTAAAACAATTTGTTCAAGATCCACACAGGAAGTCTGTGGTCCAGTGAGAAATGGAAAAAAACATTGCTAAATTTTCATTTCTGTGCTCTAGCTGTAAGAAATTATCCAAAGAGAGAAAATGTAATGAGCTTTTGAAGGAGAGGCACTGCATTACACGTACTTCAACAGCCACTATGGTCTGTCATGGAAATCACTGAAGGGCCCCCAGGAAAACTGCACCCAGTTTTTTGTTAGAATGACAATGACACAACCTTCCCAATGTGTTCTCCTCAGTGTATAAATATTAAAATTGCCACAGGCTGTTGCATTGAGCATGTTAATAAAAAAAACCCAACAAACAACACTGAGATATTACACAGTATTTCTTTATAGGGTGTCTTCAGTGGTAGGGTTGCAAAAAAGGGTTTCTTCAGGGTTTAAGTAGCACGGAGGTACTTTGTACAAGGGGAACAGGAGACAGTTTCTGTTGCTGTATAATTAGGGCACTATTTATAGCTAGGTTGATGGGAAGATATTTGGTGGTATAACAAAGGCAGTCACACTGTATTCTTTGTTCTGTAATATTTATCTAGGAAAACACCTTTTTATTACAGTGATTATGAATAAGAAACAGCAAAAGATGGAGAGAGAAATGCAGGAGAGGTAGGAAGGGTTTTCCTCCTGTGAATTTCCATTTTACAACCTGTTGTATAAGCAGCAGATACCTT
This sequence comes from Corvus brachyrhynchos, assembly GCF_000691975.1. Taxonomy (NCBI): domain Eukaryota; kingdom Metazoa; phylum Chordata; class Aves; order Passeriformes; family Corvidae; genus Corvus; species Corvus brachyrhynchos. The sequence continues at coordinate 1,812,532 of NW_008239110.1, forward strand.
TCTAAGCATTCTCATTTCAAATGTGGAAAAAAAAAGCTTCTGTGGTATTTAAAGCTTATGGTCTTTAAGCCATGAGGAGCACTGGTAAAGTACTAAAGATTCAAATATGATTAAGCTTAATATTTTTTCAAACTTTTTGTTGGCTTCTAATAAGCTTACAGCATGTGCTATGTGATAAGACAAGATGATACTAAAATATTATTTGGAAAAATAAACCTGTAAAACATGATAAAAATTGTTGTGACTAAAATTCCTAGGTAGTCAGGAGTATTAGTATTGCAGTTAGGAGTTACACTCCTATTTTAGATTCCCATATGACAAAGCATTTGAAACACATACTTGAGTTCAATCCTTTTTCAGAAAAAAAATCCTCATCATGTGTCTAAGTTAAATGGGATCTAGACATATCCTTAAGTGCTTTACTGGATAAGGCTGGACTACTGAATAGGGCTCTTGGTGAAAAAACAGTTTTGTATGAGAAAAGTGACATCAAAGATTGAAAATGCTATCTTTTAAATATGCTACTGTCACCACAGGAAACAGACTCCTGTAGAAATGGTAATTATGTGTAACTGTGACATCCTTGCTTCAGCATGTTAGCTGCAATTTAGAGTTGCAGTTTAAAGGCCTGACTTCCCTTTGGCATCAGAGTTCCCTTTTACTATGATACAGTGGATAAAGGCAGTGAGTTAAGTGTGTTGCTTTGGAATTTTTTCTCTCTTTAAATGGTGTTACTTATTAATATGTGGATGCTTGGCAACAAAGTAGGAAAATTACAAGTGTGAAAAAGGCTACCAATTAGGTATCACACTGGAATACACTCTTGAATGACATTTATGGTATGAAATCCAAAATGGTAAACTTTTGACACTGGTTGCAATAGTATTTCATTTCACATTCTGTACCAGCTCTAACTTACCAATGAAAACAATGTAGGTGAAGAGGGATTTTTTTTTTAAACTTACTGCTATGATTTCTCTTAAAACCACTGACTAAGTTTCTGTAAATCAAAACACTCACTACATACTGTGAAGAGACCCCCAGCATGTAGGAGAGTCTCACCAGTTCTAACCAAATAAAAATATTTTGCAAAGAAATGCTTACTTTGGTTATAAGTTTTGCATTTCTAGGTGATAGCAATAGACGTAGTAAAGATTAAAGAAGACAGCAGATAATAAATATAGTTGTACATCAGAGGTATACATTAGAATCAAATGTATGTTAGGATTCTTTCACACTGTTGAAATTTGAGTTAGCCCAATTTCTTTGTTTTTATCACTATTGTAGTCTGCACATAAGTCTTGTCTCTACTGCAAAAAGGATTGGTTTTGGTACTACTAGGTGGCAGAAATAGGGGATATAGTGCCAGCTACTTCAGTTTCATTCTCATTTCCTTCCCCACAATTTAAGACAGAGGTTGTAGTGAAGAAACACTTTACAGCATTTCTCTAGACTCAGAGGGAAGGAGGTGGCAAAAGAGTAAAACTTGAAAAAGTAGTGCCTGCACACCAACTCTGGCTCATCAAGAACAATACATTTTTTTAGCTGTATAGGGCTTTATCTTTACCTCAGTGAAGACAAGAGAAAACCTCACATTGACTTACAAGGTACAGTAGAAGAAGATATGTTTCTATGTAAATGTATCCGAGTAGCAAATATCACCACTACTTAAAATGTGAGAGACTCATATGAAAACAAAGTGAAAAAATTGCAAATTTTATCTCCATCGTCTAGCCCTCCAAAGTGGTATTTTTGGTATCCTGTTGTCTACTTTGTTCCTGTGTGGATACAAAAACATGAAGAACACTGGGGAAGCTATACCAACATCAGTTTATGCTCTGTTTATTTGAAGAAGCAAGGATTTTACACAAATAGTTTCAATTGGGCACTCTCTTAGCTGAGATTTTAAAGTAAGCACCAATTTTATTACAAAAGTCAGATAAAACAAACATGTCACGATTACCTATGGGTGGATTTTTTAAAAATTTGGATTAGTAAAAGTTTTGTATAACGGTGAATTTGAATCTCAGTGAAACTAGGAAAGCTGGAGAATGGTGGAAATGAAGTGTACTGATAATTCTATTACTTATGAATGAATTGCTTAAAGCCCTCTGTTTAATTGCTGAGTCAGTTTTGAAGATTTTGGTAAATAAATACACACATATGTATATATGTATACACATAACTGTCATGTATAGATAGATGAGTGTGTGTTTGGACACACACCCCCTGTATATACTTATCTACGTGTATAAATGCAGGTATGTTACAAAGTTTCCTAGATCTATTGGGTATTTATTTTTCATCAGCAAAACTCTGAAAAGTGTGATGTAAAAGCACATGATGTTTGAGAACTATAACTAGGAATTTGTTCTTGATAATGTGCACTGGGAACACCTGCAGTGAAGTTCAAGGTCTTGATATTCCTAAACTTGTATAGAAACCCCAAGCAAGTCTTGGATTTAAAAAAATGGAGATTTGAAATGAATTATTCTGATCATGAGTCAAAAATTGATTGTATGTCAGTATATATATATGTATTCAGAAGGTAAAGTCAAGCTGGGCAGCAAACCCCACTTTTAATAAAAATGGGTTTAATACAGATTCTTTCTAGAAATGAAAGCAAGAACACTGAATGACATTTTGACTGTAAGCAAGGTTAGTTTCATATTTCTCTCCCTATTTTTTCTTCCTTCTCGGTTTTTCTTTTAATTGCCTTTTCTCCTTCATAATCTTTTTTTTTTTTTAAATTTCCTTTTCCAGTCCAGAGAAACTTTTAGTGAATTCATGATCACTTCTGTTTCCCAAAGTCTGTATTTTCCTTATTAAGCTTTCCTGGATATTTTGCAAGCTGTAAGCAGAGAAGATATAACATAATGTTTCCCAGTGTATTTATTACTTTTATTTTATGATATATGACTTCAATATTATTGTACCTTTAAAAGTCAAAGTACACAAAACCTAAGGAAACTATGGAAATGCTTCTTGCAGAGCTGGATATGGATTTAATGGATCCCATTAAAGAATGACTGTTAATTTACATGACCTCACTCTATGGGCAATTTTTTTGAATCAGTTATTTCACCTTCAAGTTTTACAGCACACATTTAGCAGATTGTATTTTCTCAGAGTAAATTATGGGATGGGCATTTGTCCTCATTTCCCCCTCTACTCTACTGCTTTTATTTATATAGAAAGAATATCTTACGTTTAAATTACTACTTTAAAATTTATTTTCTCTATATGGTGTTGATATACCAAGCTTTTTAAATGGGGAAAAAAAAGGTATTTTTTATGGGTTTTGATTATCATTAGAGTTAATTCCTTTGCCTTGGACTGATATGCAAGAAAATGTAGGATTTTTTAGAAGGAGGAGGGTTCTGGAATTGTGACAGATACTTCTGTTACTCTTCTCTCTGCCATCCTGGGAAGCTACTGAAGTGTCTAGAAAGTCTTCTTGTTCCACGTTTGGCAAAGTGAGGAACAATGCCTCACTTTGAGACTTCACACTGAAGTCTAAAAGTAGTAGTGACAGGGGAAAAGCACAACTTGGGTGGTGCTGTTTGTTAACACAGTGGATGAATACGTAATGATTTGAAAAGACCATCGAGGTTTTTAAGACATACTACAGAATGAGATTTCATTGTGTTTCACTTGTTTACATATGTGATTATAGAATCATAGAATATCCTAAGTTGGAAGGGACCCAAAAGAATCATCAAAGTCCAGCTCCTGGCCCTGCACAGGATAGTCCAAGAGTCACACCATGTGCCTGAGAGCATTGTCCAAACACTTGATGCAGTGACCACTTCCCTGGGAAGCCTTGCAGTGCCTAAGTACCCTCTGGGTGAAAAAGCTTTTCCTAGTATCCAATCTAAATATTATAGGTGATGTTTTCTTTAGCATGGCAATTACTAATTCATCCTCTTTTTGTTAATAAAATGATACTTTCCTCAAATTTCTGCTTCTGGAGTAATGTTTGCTTTCCAAGAAAGTCACATTAGTCTATCTATAGCATAAAATTAATACCCTCTTCAGCCAGTTATTGAATCATTATTATTTGGTACAAGTGTAAAGTAGTGGCATCTGTTCTTCTAATGTCGGCTGAAAATTTTCTTGAATCTTTTGACCATTGTGAGTTGTAGATTCAGGACTGTACATCTTTCCTGTGGTTTCATCTGTGCTGTGCATCACTATTCAGTTGTGTATGTGACAACAGTTAATGTATTCACCCTTCTATCAGGTGAATGCTCCTATGCTTGAGAACGGCTTTACAAAAAGGCAGAGATTTATGAGCACTCATTATTTATTACCAATTTATGCTAATATACATGGAAAGTAATCATTTAATCGTTCTGATTGAAATGATGGGCATGATTCACAGGAGATGTAAATTGGTATAGCCCTATTTAAATCAATGAAACTATACTGATATGTGCCAGCTGAGAATCAGGTCCCTCATCTTTATTTGAATAATTTAATGGTAGGTTGACCAGACCATTAGAGAATACAGTTAATAGAACAATCCTATATTGAAACTGGAATGTAATATTAAATGAAATTTTTAAATATTTTTTTACCTCTCTATTGTCCTGTTTAGTAGACAGGCCTTAGATCAAGTTTAAGCTTTGAAGCTGGTGGCATAATGGTGCATTTAGCAAACAACCACAATCTGGAAATAGATTAGAAAATATATTTTCACATTACTGCCAAAACAACCCACTTTTTGATGACTTTCGAAAAAAGTATAAATACTCATTTTACCTGTGTGTTCTGTCTGTCCTTAATCTTACCTGGTCTGGTGTGAAAATAATAACTACCATGCAGGAGAAAGATGAATGAAAAAGCTAAAATCACTGTAATTTGGCTAGGTCTTTCTAACAAAGGATCGTTCCCCATTAAATACATTCATTTCAAATTCTGGATACTTGTCATTGTAAGGAAATAGTATAAACATGGTTGCCAGTGTTTTATCTTTTTTGACTGAAAATATCTTAAATAAAATTTTGAAATTTAAAACTCTCCCTGGAACTAAAACAAATGTTTCTTCTCATGTCATGTACCTCTGGGACTGTAACACTAGAAAATGGTTGCAAAACTCTATACATTTTGCCAGATGCTTAGTACTGGGTTCCTGTCTTACATTGAATGCCTCACTACTTTTGTCCCTGAAATGAGAAAAGAAGTCAAGATAAATTTGAATTTGGTTTAATTGAAAGCATATTAGTAAGCTAATATATGAATATTTTTTTGGTGATTGCCAGAGGTGTTTAACAAACCGATGTCAATATATTGTGTGTGCATATATTATATACATGGAATTGCATGGGTTCCACGTATGCATGGACTACATGGTGAGCCAAGTCATTTGTTTCTATCATTTTACTGTGGAAGGTTCATGGTTTCTTAAGAACAGTTTGATTTTAAGAATTTTGATGTCAGACATTTCAAGTTATACAGCTTTCTGCATCTTTTAAGTTGTTTTTAGAACACAAAATTGCACTACTGAGATCCAGCTTAGTTTTGGGGCTGCATTGATAGGCTGCTTTACTTTGTAAATTGATGTAATGACAAATTTAAGCTGTGGAACATGGATTTTTGAGAGAGAAGGGAGACTAGGAGAAGAAAGGATTGCTTCACTTGAATGGTCATTGCAATGTTCTTTGTACTTCGCTTAATTGTTTAACCATTACAATACTTTTTATTTGTGTAGCACACTTCATTCAATATTGTAAAGGAAATTTGAAGTGTTTTCTTCTAAATGAAATATCCCAGCAAAACAAAAATTAATCTTTTAATGTGTAAACATCTTTGAAAATTAGAAAATAAAAATAAAACATACTAAAAAAAAGAAAATATAAAATATTAAGCAGAAATTTTAAAATTTCTCTGGTACAGTATTTTTTCATTTTTTCTTTATTTTTTTTCTTTTTTTCCATGTTTCTACAAAATTAGCAGGGTTAATGCATGACTGAGGTCGGAAGGAATCCCAGGAGGTCATCTGGTCCAACCCCTCAGCTCAAGCAGGGCCGCATAGACTCTGTTGCCTGGGACAATACTGCGTACCTCTAAGAATGGAGATTCCACAACCAGTATGGGTGACCCGTGCCAGTGCTTGGTCACTTTCACAGTGAAAAGAGTGTTTCTTGGTGTTCAGGATGTCTGTCTATTGCTTCTTGTCCTGACATGGGGCACCACTGAAAAGAGCCTGATCCCCTCTTTTCCATTTCCTCACTTCACATGCTCACCCTGAGCCTTCTCTACTCCAGGCTAAAAAGTCCAAGCTCTCTCAGCCTTTCTTTGTAGGAGAAATATCCAGTCCTGTCAGCATCTTAGTGGCCCTTCACTGGATGCTGCCCAGTAGCTCCGTATCTCTCTTGTACTGAGGAGCCCAGAACTGCAGCACTCCAGGTGTGGCCTCAGCAGTCTCCTCACCCAGAGCTCTCTCTCTTTCTTCCTAATTCTCTTGTTCCATCCAGAAAACCAAAGTTTCTTGGGTTTTTCCAGCTCTGGTTATCACAGCCATTTTATATATTGATAAGATCAATAATTTCAAGGCCGCATTAATGCTTTAATAGTAAATGATGGAGAATAAATTCCAGAAGTCCCATCTGCTGCTGTTTATGGGGAGACTATGCTAGTGAAAATACAAATCAAAAGAGGAAATCAAATCAAAATACAAATTAAAGAGGAAATTTGGACAGCGGTGGGGAGAGATTGCAGTGGTCCTGAGAGGATAATAGCTCAGAAAAGTTAATGCTTTGGAAATGTTGATTGAAATAATAGTATAAATGTGATGTAACCTTTTGCTTAATATTAAACTGCATTAAGCAAAGTGGAATTTCCAATGATAAGACATATTTTTCTTGCTCCTTTGACTTGTGTATTCAGAGAGTTTTCTCTATGAGGATTGCTCTTCCTTCTGACCAAAAAAAGTTTCCTAATATAGTGGGACCTGTCAGAGTCTGTCTAGACAAAAAGGAAGCAACAGGCAAATGAGGATTTTGCACAGCACAATAATAGGTAAGGATGAAAATATTTCAGCATCGACAGACATGAAAGTTTGCTAGATAAAAAATCCAATAACAAATGTCATCTTCTACACCTTAAATCATCATCATCCTCAATAAGGTTTTTTCAAGAACTTTCTTTGCTATGCAAGCTAACAGCTGGGACTACCCAGCATTTCAGTGCCAGGGGAGAGGTGTTTGTGACATGAATGTAAAATGTGAGTGTACTTGCAGGTATTACCACTTTTTCTCATGGACTATGGTAAAAACTGCTTTGCAGTAGATGACACAGTGCCAGTGTGAATCAAGAGTTTGTCTCCAGGAATATATAGAGCACTGTCAGCAGGCATGTAGTGATGCCATGAAGATTTTTTGCCTTTTCTTTTATACCCCTGTTATACCTTTTTTACAACTTCTGTATCATAGTGTTTTTTAGCCTATATTCTTGGACTTGTCTGTTCAGCTAGGAGACTAAACATTTTAGAAGCTTCGTAGATAGGGGTTAGTGTGCCCCAGACACCAAGGTCCTCTCCAGAACACATTCTGTAAACTAAGATAGAACCATCCAGGGGAAGGTTCCTTGGGGAGGGGGGGCTCACTCAAGCCTCTCACTGGGGAATCTTTGATAGATCTGCTAATTAGTAAGACCTATAATGTTATACCAGATCTATTGTGGGTATGCATTGCAGTGGGCATTTCTGTGCATTCAACCTGGATGAGGTACACTCTAAGGATCCTTAAAATAAATATCAAGGTAAAATCCCTTTTTCCCTTCTAACCATGTTTGACTCTTGATTTTAAGACCAGGAAAAGGCATCAGCAGGACGAGAAAGAAACCTAAAAGGTTTTCATTGACATTGGTTTTCATATGCTGAAATCTTCCTGGAGAGTCTCAACTGGTTTCAGCATCACCTGAGAAAGCTGTTTGCAGTCAGGATCAAAACTATGTTTGTCTTTTTTTGGCATATGTTAGCATCTTCAAAGATTTGCATCACTCCTGATCTGTCAGTATTTCTAATTAGTGTGTCTGAGTGTGCATACTGCAGCATGCACATTCACACACGCACACAAGCAAACAAGCACCTGTGTACACCTGTGCACCTTTTACTTGCACTTCTTTTGGGGACTACACAGCTTTGTGTGCCCTCTCTACATGTGATTAAATATTAATTAGGCTTCTAATATAAGCAAGTGAGTTCACAGGCCCAAGTGCCACATAAATAATGCATTAGGTACCCGAAGGCTCAGCCCGAGAAGCTGATTGGCCACCTTGGATTTGTATAATTATGAAGTTTCATTATTAACAGTGGAAGCAGTGGAGAGATTTGCCTAGCTTCAGGGACTTTGAAAGCATAAGCTGTCTCATTAGGGAAAAAGAGAGTAAGGCATAATATGCAAACTTGTTAGTAAAAAAAAAGAAAAAAAGGAATAAAAATTAAGCATAGCTGTTTAACAGGAGTATTTTCTATGTATATATAAACATTTCTAAGTGTATAAAAAGACTGAAATTCAAATAGGTGAGGTCTATACTACAGCTATTTAACAGTTTTGTTTGTAAGAGGTCTTACTTAAAAGCTTTTGTTCTCGGTATAAAACAATCTTTAATATTTTACAGAAAAATCCACAGGTAGCTTAATGGGTTCTGCAAAGTGAGAGGTACGGAGGTGAAAGAGAATGAACACAGTCCAGGGTTCTTGCTAGAATGTGTGTTGTGCATGCAATTAAATCTCAAGGTCAAACAATTTACAGACAATTACTTTTCTAACATCTCCAGAAATGCCTGCTTACACGTCTTTAATTTTAAATGATACTGATATTCCAATTCTCCCCAAAGGTTAATGCTGACTAAATCCAGCTGTGACCTGACACGATGCGACAGCACAGTGCCTAATTATCCTCTGGATAGTCATTTACTTTAAACCATTAAAGAAATAGGCTGAGAGGAAGATTTAGGACCCAGAAAAAATGTTAGCCTGACTTCTTTCTTCTTGAGGATGGGATGGGCTGAAAAATAAAAATAAAATCTTGCTAAATGTTAGCCATTTGCTTTGATGGCAGAAAATTGTTCATCCCAGTCTGTTTTTTTACAGGTTAAATTGCTAACTAGTTCATTTTATCCATTGCCTACGGCTGGCGCTAAATGTCAGTGACAAATTTTGTACTTGTCTTGAAGAATGAATTAAGTTATGCACAAAAGCTATAGTGCTTTTTTTAAGATGAGTGAATTGCAGAGAGGGAAAAAAAGTTGCTCATTTGAAAAAGGATTATTTCGATTAAAGGCCTTTTCTATTGTAGTGGAAGACAGGTAGTGGTTTAAGATAATTCTGACAGTTACCTCCCACAGAGGCTGCAGTCCTTTACTAGAAATTTCTTTAAGAGCACTTGCGTCAGATTATGCACTATGATTGTTATTGTAAGACCATTTGTGACAGTAAAGGGGGGGAACAATTACAGAAAATGGCAACTATTATTCATTAACTAAGGTAAAACTGGTCTTTCTTCAGTGAGGTCAGCATTCCATCGTCTTCAGAAAACCTTTCTATGGTTTGTAGCAGTGGTAATTAAAAACCCCCTAAGTACTCTCTGCCAAATATTGGTGAGAAAGAACAGCTCATTCAGAAATTTATATTGAGAAGACCTGGTGCAGTCTTCACAATCCATCTGGTTTTCAGTGGTCTGGCTCTGGTAGCACCCCATCATCTCCGGGCGAATAAAGAACCTAAGAATGGTTGGTTACCATCAGTGTTTGAAACTGTACTGGTTTACTATCTGTAAGCTTGGCCTAAGGGAGCTCTGCATGTTCGGATTTGATTTGATTTGATTTGATTTGATTTGATTTGATTTGATTTGATTTGATTTGATTTTCATGTGCACTCTATCTGTTTATTGAAAATTTAAAGAGAGCTTAAAGTTAAGACTAGACTTTACAGCTACGTCTCTTACGGGGGGCTTCGTTAGAAAGTCTAGATCTCTCACCCTGCTGAGGTGGCATAACTGATGCTCTGTACTTACAATGCTTAATTTGGTCTGTGGACAATTACTACTACAGTGCAAAAATTATTTTTACTTTATTTTTTTGTATTATGGAAGTTCCTGGTATTTCCAACTGTAAGCAGAATACCATTGTGCTGTGCACTGTACAAAAACACAGATTTGAAATAAGTGTTTTTAGTGGCACCCACAGGTTTTGGCAGATACTTTTCTCCTCTCGCTGTGTGCATAAATATTTTCACTGATACCAGCTGTAGAAAGTGATATGGTAAATGCTAATCTCAGTACAGTCATAGCAGTCACAAATGGAAGTTAGATCTGTAATTTCAAGTTGAAAGCTGAAATGAAAAATCTAGTGATTATGCACTACTGCCCTAAGCTACTTCCCTCTTTCTTTCTCCTCTACACTCATTCTCAGGCAAAGGGATAACGTTTCCTTGCCAGGAGAAAGAAAAATACAGATTATCAGTTTTCTGGTGATAACAGTGCAACTCCTGAAGACAGTTTGGCTCTAAAAAGCAATACATGCTGGGATACATCTCACCTGACTTTGGATGTATAAAGCATAGATGCCTCAGTCTGAGCTAGCTATTTGTGCCCCTATTTAGTGAGGAGAGGAAACAGGTACGACCAGATACATTCCATGTAATTTCAGGGTTCTATTTAGGATGAGATGAATTGTCCTCTGAAGCTGCTTGGTTCTTTCTGTTAACTTTAAAGAGAAACCCAACTTGATTGCAGTTTTAGATTCCCACATTTAGGCATCACACTAATGGTGATCTTCCTATTCCTTAACTTTTCATCTCTGGCTTGCTTGACTCTTGAAGAATTCATTTCCACTCTATATGCATGGAATATAGATTTTAATGAAAATTTTTATGAAGTATATTTTAAGCTATTTCTCTGATATATTTTTTCCATTTTGATCTTCCCTTTGATAAGCTAGTTGGAACACCTTTGGTTCTACATTTTTGCTTTGTTTTTTGAGGATCATTCATCACTTATGTAGTTTGCTTCTAACTTTTGTACTTCACACATTCGTTACGTGTGAATAAGTGTTGTAAGAGTGGTCTCACCAAAATTTTGCACAGAGAGATACTCTTCCATGCTTCCATTTTGTGGTACATGAAAATTTTGTTAGTGACAAAACACTGCACGAAGAAATTAAATTATACCGAGATAGGTATTTATATTTTTCTGTAATATTGCTTTTCAAAGAAAATGTTGGGGTTTTGCTTCCAGTTACCTCTTTTTTTTGCATTAGACTATATAAATTACTGTATTTATAACTGTACATTTTGCAGACTGTAGCCCTTCAGCTAAATGGTTGAGTTGCACTTCGCCCTCTGTTTATCATCCTACAGACCTCTCTGTATTCTGTTAGCTCAACTTCCTGAAAATGATCTCTAAAAATATTGTCATATATGGCCAACAACTGTTTCTTTTGTAATTTACTTAACCCAGCATCACATATTGATAATTTGATCTATTTGATGATTTAAAATCTTAATAAAGAAACTACTGCACCTGTCAGTGAGTCAGATTAGCTACAATTTAGTGACTTACCCAAATGTAAACATTTTACCTAAACCATGCAGGCAAGCAACTGAGTGAGAGAGGCATCTTCAGAAGGCAACCCATCCCACCAACTCCAGTGGAAAAGCTGATCAAAATTCAAATCAAGAAAGTGAATTAAAAAAAAGTAAAACCAAACAAAAAAAAAAGTCTTTTCATATGTAACTTCTCCAGAAGACAAAGAGTGAAGGTGAAAACAGATCAATGGTAACACATCAGTCATATCCCACAGACTGTGTGCAAACTCTAGAGTGGGCTCTTTGAACACTGCCATGGTTTTTTTGCTGCCTTCTCAGTAGATCTTGGAAACTTATATTAAATATTTAACATTTAGATGACAAAAATTACATGGGATGAATATCAATCTGTTTGAATATGGGTTTCTATGTTTTCCTGCTTTGTTTATTTGAGAAATAGGAGAATGTTATTTAAGAAAATGTAATGTATTTTAATATGTCAGATATTATGTTCAGTTCCGCAGAGTAATAGAAACATTTCAGTTTCATATTTATTCTTAGAATAGAATTCTGGAAACTGTATCTTTTCCTTATGGCCTTTTTCATGTCTTAATTATTGGATGGTCTCCTGGTAAATTTTATCTTTTACTAACGGTTGTAATTATGTTCAGCTGACACCTCCAGTTTGGGCTATAGAACTTTTCTGCTGAATCTTATCATCAGTCCCAGGACAAATGTGTACTGGATCATAGATTCTGATCCATAGACACTGCATCTGTGAGAGCACTTTCAGGAGTGGGAGGAGACATACTCATTAAGAAAATATTTCACCAGTGGTACAGCTGTAGTTTTGAGAACCATCATCCCCGGTAATGTTACTGTATAAAATAAAGAAGAACTGAGTGTGAATATGCTTTGGTTGCAAAATGACTTAAAATACTTTAAATATTTCCAGTGGATTTATTTAATCCAATTTTTGTAAATGCTGGAGGAATATATGTTTAGTATTAAGAAGTACTGAATATACCTCTGTCTAATTTTGTTTTCCTTTTAAAGCTAAATGCATAAGCTAATGTAAAAGGTTCTGCTTTAGCTAGTTCTGTATAGTAGTTTACTCTGTGAGCATTTGAACTGAAATCAATGGAAACTTTTGTGGAATAAGTTAAAACTTTCTGTGAAGGTGGGAAAGTAAATAGTCTCCTCACAAACAACACCAAGAAGCAAACAAGGTGTAAATATATATAAATTCTGGTTAAAATTTAACAGCTAATGAAGTGGGTATAATACAAGGAGGGTGGTGGTGAATAAAGCTCAAATTCTATATTAAACTAATTTCAGGGCATATATTTAATTTCTTTCTTGCAGTGCTTCACTTGTTGAATCCAAGTGTCTGATGACTTAAGAGTATCAGCAATTTTCCTTCCTCTTTTTCTCTGAATACTTTTTCTCTCAGTAATGAATGCATGGTATATCCAGGCAGAAGTAAATGGAGAAAACAAAAATATCCCTTCATTTGCAGATGGAAAGAACAGTGCCCCAGCTGCAGGCTCAGGTCCTGGCAGCTGCTCCCAACACCCAATGCAGCAGGGCTGAGCCCATGGGATGAGCAGCATCAGGCACTGGTCTCCCTCAGCTGAACATGCCTAAGAGGTCCATTTGTGACCAAAAATGATTGTAAGAAAGATGAAAGATGCTGTCCTGTTTGTCTGGAGGGAGTCTATCTACTTGCTGCTGGCAGTAAGGTAGTAGAAATCATACAATGTGCAACCACTGACAGATTAAAACCCAATCAGTGAGGTTGTTAATGATCAGTAATATGAAATAGAGAGTAAAAACCTTGAACTCTACTGCATCCCCATGCAACTATTTGTCAAATCTGTACTTCACAAATGCAGAGTTGAATTCAAAATGGTGCATTTTCAGTTTGAGTTAATAATAAAATTTTGTTAATGTTTTACTGAAGAAAACTTTTCTATGCATAAGAAGAGTTCCTCTTAGATATTTTTGAAGTGCCGTAGTGATTGGATATTGTAACAGACATTATGGGGTGGGGTTTTTTTGTTTTGTCTTGGGGTTTTGGTTTGGTTTGGTTTTTTGGTTGGTTGGTTTGTTTGTTTGTGCTTGGGGTTTTTTTTTCTGAATGAGAAATATTATGCTTTCACCTGAAAATCCCTATCAACTGAAATTTATCACTTGGTCATGTTGCCAAAAAGCTGTTCCAGCACCATTTTCTTTTTTCCTCCTTTTTAACATACATTTATCTTGATCTTTTCTTAAGTGATGGTTTCAGTCACTTTCTATTTTTTCCTGAATAATAACAACATCAACAATAATAATAATAATGTTCTACACTTTCAGAACATCTCTTGAGACTTGCTTGTCAGCCCACTTTCCCTCAGGATAGCTCAGGGCCCATCTGGAAAACTTTTATCTACTCTGGATCCTCTAAGGAAACTTAACCCATAGTGTGTCCTTAGTGTATGACCCATTCCAAAACAATATCCAGTTATTCTCAGATCCAAAATCACAGCCAAGCCTAGAGTAATCTTAAACCTAATTCAGTGACGTAAGGATCCATAATTCTGGGTAGGTTCTTTAACAATGAGAGAGTTTTATTTCTAGTAGAAATTAAATTTTTATTCTTTTTTTTAAAATTGTGTTACATAAGATTTGCGTGTCTCAGATGCATGCCACTGAAAAAAATAACATGATGTGTATTTAGAAGTTGTTGGTTTGCTCCAACCTGAAAGATGATGAAAAGGGAGCAATCATTACCTTACTAGCTTTTTTTTCCCTGTTGTTTCAAATTCACTACATCCAGGAAAGAACACATTTGGATGTTTGTCAGAGATTCCTAAGTTGTAACAGAAACAGTATACAAGCAAGAACAAAGTCAAATTGGTTTATTTTTTGTTTTTTAAATACTGTCTTAGCGTGTGAAATGTTCTGAAGCTAAAGGCATTGCATAAATAGAAACTGTATTATGCTATCGTGCTTATCAAATGCTCCTCATCTACTGCATCACCCCCATAAATCCACCAAAGCTGTTATTATTCAGGGGTGGGAAGGTGGGGAGAATGGAGTGAAAGCTACAGAATGATTTAACACTGTGGGAACTTAATCAATAAGACTGTTGCAGCGAACTCCCAGGAAAGAGGGTTGTTTTCCATCCAGATGATAATGAGGCAGACTAGCAGCAACCTCTGGAGGAGGAATGCTGGAGCAATGAATATATGGTACAGCTTTGCTAGTTGCTAATTAATAGTTTGAGGCCAGACACCTTTTTGCCATCCTGCTACTTGCAGTTTCTTTCTGGCTTGCACACATACCTCTTTCACTATTGGGTTCAGTCTGTGATAACTCAGATTCTGGAAACCAAATTTATGAACAGTACTAAAAATCTAAGTTTACCGTTCTTCTCCCTCCTTTGTTCTTGGCATTATTAGTACACTTTGTATGGCTATAGAGTATGTTATCCTTCCTGACATTGCAGAAACAGTATTTTCTTATTCCTTGTGCCTTGTATTCTAAATTGAGACGCTGAAATTACTTTGGTGTTTGGTATCTGTGGTCAGACTGGAAAATATCAACAAAAGCCAAGCTGAATAAAAGTTTTAACTAATATTGGTGATGTGCAAATTTAAATAGTTTTAGGTGGTGCTGCCTTGAAGAGGTTGGGAATGCTTTTTCTGTGGTACTTAAGCTCAGTATTGATTTTTTTCACTTTTATCTGGAGTCCAAAACAAAACAGGGATCCACTAACAAAGCTAAAGCTCTGGTTGAATGCCACCATTATATCTGTATCTTTGCAACACATATAAGAAGTAGAGTGAAAGCAAATTCTTGCCAGGGAAGAATTGAGGCAATGGAAAATGAAACAGTGAGGTCAAAGTTGGCCATAAAGCAGATGGCTGTAATACAATGTTGGACACTGCAGTCTGTATTGAATCCAGGTTTTTGAAGCATATTTAATAGGAACATCTAAAAGCATGTTATAGGGAAGAGTGAATTAGTGCATTGTTTTGCTAAAACATGGGTAAAATTGGAGGGGTTTTGAGCCACTGGGAGCTGGCAGAAGGGGGTTTTACCCCTCGCATGCTGACACAAAGAAGCCCGGAGGTCAACGCTGAAACCCCTCTGGAAGGCGGCACTCAGCGCCCAACACACAATGAAAAAGGGGCAGAGCTCCTCACCCAAAGGGGCTGTACCTTCCTGTCGCTGTCAGGCAGGCACGCAGGGAAGGCAGAGAAGTAAAGAGAGGGGACTCTCCGTGTGTGTTCCACGCACGTCTAGTGCAATGAAAAAGCAGGGACAGAGAGACCAATTGATGGCAGGGTCCAGGGATCTTATACTGGGTACAGAATAGGTGGGGAAAGGGATCTCAGCCAATGGGATAGAGACAAGCAGGTGGGATTGACAGGAAGGGGACCAATGGGAACAACCCAAAGGAGGGACTCAGGGAAGGGTCCAATGGGGCATCGAGGAACAAGGAACTTTCTAGAACTAATACATATTAACGAAGGAAAATGAATATGCATAACTTCATACATAACACAGGAGGACAAAGTATTAACCAATCAGGGGAAAACATACAAAGGACAGAAGAAGGGAATCATGGCTTCTCACCATGACTGAAAGTTACATGCTAAACTTAGGTTGCTGACCAGCACAGGTGGTTGTCTGAGTTCTCAGGAGAAAGTGTAGCTGCAGCCACCTGCACTGCTACAGAAATTCTGCTACATTCACTAAGAAATACAAGATGACATTTGTTTTAATGTAGTGAAAATATGAATAGCAGTCAGCAGCCATCCTTCCAGGTTTCCAGTCTAGTAGCATCACTTTTACACCACCTTACTTCTCTAAGATTTTTTATTTCAAGATACTTGGAAGCTTTTCTTAAAATGTTTTCCTAAACCACACTTGCCATAATTAATCAATGCTAAGAACAGAAACTATTAATTAAATTCTTTTTATTGATGATGCATAATGGGTTTTGTTGCATTTAGTTTTGGTTTACATAGTATTTTTCTAATTATTTTGTTTTCTGACTCTTGATTGTTTCATCTTTTTATTAAGCTTGTCATGACTCTTGTAGTCATCCAAAGCACCAGTATGATAGCAGGGGAAGCAGTGGAGTAACTGTACCCATGTGGCAATGTATTTTTCCCAGATTCACAGCAAATGGCCATTGAGACTAAAACTGCTCATTTGATTTTTGCTGATCTGAGAGGTTCTGTACCATCTTTGATATTTTGCCAGAGCAGATCAAGATTTATAGAGAAAATATTGCATTAACTAGAACTTTATCATCCTAAACATTTTTTTTAAAATGGTATTTAGATTTTGAAGAGGTAATGCAGATTATTTTTTTGCATTGAATTAAAAAAAATCCCATATGATAATCATTTAATCTACTAATGAGTGAAGTGAATCGGACTCTGCATTTATGTGGGTTCAAATATATTTCTGTTTTACCTAGAAATTTGACTGATGTATGCAAAATTATCTGTAAAACTTGATTCGGATACAGAGCTCCTGCAGAAATTAGGCATTCATTCCCCCAGGCAACTTTCATTTTTTGAGCCTAAAAATAGCACATTCACAGTATAATTTGTAATTAAAAACCCAACTGGTATTTAAAGACTACTGACAATTCCATTGGTAGTGTTTTTTTCTGTAGCATTCCTCTCTGTCCCTCAGTAGCAGAATTTCTGACGGTCTTGTGCTTTCATAGTAAGATGTTTTGGGCAGAGACCCTTGTTTGGGTCAGTGTCTGGGGTAGCATCTACTGCTTTGGTTTCTCAGGTCAGAACTGACATTTGAAGAGACAAATATGCCATTAGTAAATTATTTAGTACTGTAAGCGTCTGTCATCTCATTCTTTGATTCTTGCTCTCATCGGTGACTCTACGCTGCAAAAAGGTTTGATATCACATTGGTATGGGAGGGTTGAGTAACACTTTTCACAAAACAGAAGATAACTTCATAACAGAAAGAAAACAGGAATGTTTTATTCATTGGCGCACTGAAAATTATAGTGCAAATACAGATTTGATTTGGATTTCAGCACAGGGCTGTCGCAATGGCATGTGGGCAGAAATAGCAGACACCAGATCAGGACTCATTCCTAGAAGCACCAGAACAATACATGCACAAGCACGTGTGCACACAAATACGCACACAGTTCCTAAGTACAGTCTTTGTCCTAAATAGATATGCATATATTGGTCATGATTTACAATGATTTTTGTTTGTGAACAAATTGTGATTTCATTTTCTTTTGTGCGTTGACAGGATATAATTATTTCTGAAACGTATAATAGGACCAAAGCATATTTCATTATTAAAGAAATTGTTGCATTATGTTAGTGCCCTCCTGAATGCATGAAAATGTTAATCCAGTTTTGTCATATTTTTTTTCAAATGAGAATCTTCTTCATATGAAAATTTTGTGAAATTAATTGTTTGCTTCTCTCAACCTCTGAGGGGTCTATAGCTTCAGAGGATATCATATAAAGGATGATGACATATAATGAGAGCAAGATTTAGCTATTAAACTTCCTTTGACTCACTTTAAATATTGATTAGAGAAACACTTCTGGGCAAATATTTATATTGAGCAATAATATAATTCAGTGATTTTTTTTTTTTTTTTTTTTTTTATGTCTTGAAGGAAGCAAACTGGCCTCAGTGTTCATCTGGATATCAGTTGTTTTGTTTCTTGCAGTCCTCCTTTTTTTTTTTTTTTAACTTTCTGGATATCATTATGTCTTCAGTAATTTAGCTTAGAAAAATACATTGTTAGCCATAGGTTATATGAAAAAGTCCTAGACAGATGAGACCAAGAAAGAAGAGTAAAATTTTCCAGGAATAAACCATCATTCATAAGATGCAAAGATACTCTGTGTTACATAGCTTATATCTGGCCTTTCCTAGGGTTTAGGACTGTTGTACCTGGGATATTGGCTTCAAGCAATTTCTTATATAATGCTAATGTTGTGACAGATACTAATGAAACCATGCTGTTTCTAGATAAAGCTGATATTGCATACATAGGTAGAAGAGGTAATTTCCTTATTCACTTTCTTAATGAACTCATGAAGGACAGAGGAAACTTCCTGCATCTGTGACTATCTCCTAGATTTTATTAGTTTTTTTTCAACAAGAATAAATTTCTTTGTATGTTTTTGTTTACTGGGTATATAACCATAACAGCTGAACCTACTTGTGTAAATGAACAATGTTCTCTTTGTAAGGGGGGAAAAAAAACATGTAAAAAATTCTCAGAAAAAATCTTGAAAGAGTCTAAGAAACATCAACATACTTGTGTTTTAAAATTTCTTCCAAGTTTTCACTCAAATGGTGAAGAGTCCAACATGTATGCGAAACATAAAGGGACCAAGTATGTATATTATACATATATATTTGAGTATCATCTCAGTGTGAAGGCTGTGTGTGTTTTTCAATGAATAGTTTTTGTTTCTTTAATTATGTTGAACCTTTGGTCACTAAACACTCCAAACGTTCGCTGGAAGTTTGAGTTATCCAGGTTGGAGAGCACTGTGGACACTCCCCACCTCAAGGCAGCACTCTTAGCTCAGCTGTCACATGCTGAATGTCTTGCTTGTCTTACTCAGTGTTGCTGGTCCAGTCTAAAAACCAAACACTGCAGGGGAGGCTAAAGAAGTAAGTGCTTGCAATGGACTTGACAGGATATAAATCTTGACAGCAGTAGCTGAGAAGGAACAGGAAGGTGTGAGGCCAGATATCTGGATACATCTGGCATGTCCATTGATCCTTGCACCAAAGTTAGATCTCTGACAGAGATTATTTTTGCCTTACATAGGAAAATCAATACAAATTTAACAGCCATTTGCATGTATTCCTATTATTCCAAGTTCTTAAAAGGGTAACTTTTACCTATAAGGAAAATTGTCCTTGGTCAGTTTCTCAGTTAGAGTCCATGTCTGTGCTGCTACCTAGATTTCAAGAAAGCTGCTTTAATTTAGGAGAACTACAGGGTTTGGTCTGTTGTCTGTAAATACTTGATGAAATAGTCAAATCAGTTTTATATTATTTGAAGTTGTAATACCTCAATAAGGATTGTATTATGGATGTATGCCATGACAAAAACCTGGCTCTATATTGAAATGACACCCATATATCCATATTTCAGTACAATTAGATTTTGCAAAATTTCATCTGAATTTTGAACTAATGTTTAATAGTTAATTTTAAATTGTATTGAAATGACA
This sequence comes from Corvus brachyrhynchos, assembly GCF_000691975.1. NCBI lineage: Eukaryota > Metazoa > Chordata > Aves > Passeriformes > Corvidae > Corvus > Corvus brachyrhynchos. The sequence continues at coordinate 1,832,320 of NW_008239110.1, forward strand.
AATTTATATCATCTTTGATTGCTGATGTGTAATATTGAGATTCCTTCACCTGAATCTTACTTTCTTACTGGAATGCAGTTTCTTACTGCTCTAATTTATACTGTCCTCTGTCAAGTAAGAAGTAATGCAACTTATTCTTCAGACCCATTTACTGAAAATGAAAGGAGTATGTACTGTTCTAATTGAGAGTCAGGACCAAAATCCACATAGTGGTTTATAACAGAGAGGAGAGAGATGTTCTAAGTAGTCTATGATGAAAAACTCCCAAAAGGAACCTAGGTTTCAAAATCATCAAGTGGTAAACTAAGTGAATAGGTAAGTGCTTGAGGTGCTTTTTGTCATCTCAAGGGATGCAAACCCATATTTTTAGATATATACAATCTGCCTGCTAAAATATGGAGGCTAGCCTGAACTAATATTCGAGGACAGTACTTCCTGCTTTTGTCAATGAATGATCTGGCCTTAGGGATTAGTCCACAGTCTGGCTGAAGCAAGGGTTTTTCTCAAACCAATGAAGGTGTAATAAGACAGAGGTGTGTGGGTGTGCAATAGCTGCAATTTAAAATTCTAAGGTTATACAGATGTCTCAGGAAAAGCCCAACCTCTGCATGAAATGAAAAATATAGCTTTAATTTCTCTCAAGAATGGCAGTGATTCTAATATAATTCATCAATGAAGGCATTTGCCAACAAAACAAGTGCATGTTAAAAATGTTTCAGACTCAATATGGAGGTTTATGTTATCGCAGTGTAGCCAAATGAGTTTTTCTCATCATTCAGTTTGCAAGTTAATCTAAAGTACCATAAGACTTTTCTTTAGTGTATTACTGATTTCTGATTTTTCTGTTTAACTGGGTTTTTTCCTTTCTGGTCAGATATTGTCCCAAGTTTGTATGAATGTAACATTTTGAATGTAATGGTGAGTAACCACATATCCAGCTTTAACAGCTATCTTGCCATTTTTTCCCCTTCATGCTTTCTGTCAATGCTTCTGACTTGCAACATTCCTGTAATTGCATTCCTACAGCAAGTTATTTCTGCATGTATCTAGGCTGATAGATGTTTCATGTCCAATCACATTTTTCTTATATCCAAAGTGACAGATTTTCAAAACTTCTGTAGTGGCCTGAGGTAGTCCTGGACTTATTATCACCTTGGTTCCTTTTTTCATTTTTGTAATTACATGGGCCAATGTAATGTGAAAGTCAGGATACTAATTTATTTAGTTCTTGCTTTACTTGCTGCTTTTTGTGTTCAAAGTATCTTCTTCAAATGTCCAGTATCCTCTTCCCCAGGCTAGTGGCATACTTGAGTTAGCTCTCTCCTTCCAGCATAGAAGCTGAGTATCCTTCCTTATTGCTGTGACATTTCATGTAAGCAGAGATTTAACTCTAGTTTTGCTCACATTTGCTTGTATAATTGCCAATCTGGACAGCATCCTTACTGACAGTGATTTTGTGATGTCTTTTTTTGGTTGTCTTGCCTATGCTATTGTCCACATGTTTTTGGCCTTCTCTGTGTGAAACCATAGCTGTGAAGGTCCTACTATGCCCTGTGCTTCATTAATGTGTAGTATCTAGTAGCATGTAGTTGAGAATGACTGAAACTAGGATAACAAAAACACAGGCCTCTGTTGAGCTCATAGATCCTCAAGAAAATGTAATTTCACAAGTAAAATGACATAAAATACCACATATAACTGAGAAAATATCCTCGATGGAAAAGGAGATTTGTTATAACTCTACTCATTACAAATTCTCTGAAGATGTGTAGGACACCAAAATAAGGCTTAAATAGCACTTTCAGCAAGTAACTGCAAAAAATAGATATCTTAGAATAAAGACTTAAGTGGTGGTGTTAATTCCTTTGATAGGATGACAGTCATGATGTTTTCAGTTGTTCTCACTTAAATCAGCTGACTAGTTGTATTAGAGAAATTCAAAGAGTGTTCAATTCCATATAAATATAAACCCCATGCTTTTTCTAAGCATTTGCTAAGCAAAGGTGAAAGTCTAAAAGTGTTTGAGAATTATTTAAAGGCAAGCTTAAATATTGCATGTGTGGGGAGCTGATTGAGTCCTTTCTCTGAGAATCTAATGGGTCAGGGACCTTGGAGAGAAGGCTTTGGAAAGTTACTGACCAATCCAAATTTTAAATGTCATTTATTTTCCTAAGCGAGAGTAAAGTAAGAGCAGGAAGATGCTCAGGGAGAGTAGGCGGTGCCCTGATGCTGTGGATACAGTCGAGGGTCTGCAGTGCTGTATAAAGTACATTAGGCAGAACAGCATTTGAAGACCAAAGGAAGCACCACAATTTTAACACTCATAAAGACAAAAAGTCCACGGAAAGTGTGCCTTTTGAGAATGTAACTGCATCAATTTTAAGTTTTCAAATTTCGGTATTTTCAGGCTTTCACAGGACATTGCTACCTGAGTGCTACCTCAAAGAACACCCTTCACAGAATCAGTAGTGGAAAATGCAGACAAAGATGACTAAACTGTCAGCTTGGAAGAAACAGGAAATAGAGTGATTTACATCTGAATAAAAGCAATAATGAGATTCTGTATATTAACACTACAGGAAAAACTGAAATCGTATAAAGAGAGGTTGTGCTTTTTCATTCAAAGTGTGTGCTGTGTATTGTTCACTAGACAAAACTACAATCTTTAATGGAATCTGTGAAGAAATCCCATGATAAAATTAAAATTTTGGCAATCCTTTAAATTAATCTCTGAGTTCAAGTCTGGTCCTCATAGAGGTAGGGACCTGATTAGGGAAGACTTTGGAAACAAGTGCTAGGAAGTAGTAAGATCTTCACAAACTCAGAGTACACTAACCTGACCTGTCTAGCATGAAATATGGACTGAAATTTTTAGTCATGCCCACTTTTTGTAGAGAATAATGAAAATCATTACTACTGAGTGCATGAACACCATTCTTTGTACTCTCTGCTGTTGTTGAAGTCTCAGACCTGAATGGGACTATGTTTATAGGCACTAGGATAGTGCTGCTTAAATTATGAAAGAAAAATATTGTGATAAGAAGACAGAGATTAGAAACAGAAAGTCCAAGGGAAAAATATGGTATCATGGGCATCATGCAAAAAAACATGTTAGAGATAGCTGTTTCAGCCTGTTGCATATGTCAGAGATGTTGAAGATCAAGTTGAAAGAAAGATTCTTGTTGATACAACTTGTAAAGATTCTTCCATGGCACCAAAGCTGCAATAGATTTGAAGCTAGTTCTGGGCTAAGGCTCACATTTCCAAGATTGCCTTTGGAAACTACTCTAGGTAAAATCCAGTCATATATATAAGTCTATTTTCTCTTAGCACAGTAAATTTAACATCTGGTAATCACCCACATTGTAGCAGGCATAAATTCAAATGTTATTAGATTTAATGTTCTGATTATCACCTTGAAATACATACACTGATCTTATGTACTGTTCAACAAAGGGAATTAATCAGACTGTGATACACAGAGGATACAAATCACAAAGGACCGACTCTGTCACCTTTAGTTGCCCCTGAAATGTTTGTAGAACTACCTGTATATTTTATGCTTGGATGTGCTTCATGCTCAGATCTGGAGAATTACTGTATTATATATTAACAGTAGTTTCCAAAAGAAATGTATTTAGATGTAACAGTTTTGGGTTAGATCTCTTTAATTTCTCTCTCAGTTTGACAAACACTCTCAGCAGACCCGCAGAAGTAAGGAAATGAAAAAAATCCCCGTTTCCCAACCAAAAGCCACAGACTGGGAGGAAATACTTGTCAGAACTGAGAAATTATCAGAAGTACTTAATTTCTTAGATTCTTGGTGAATCCTACAGAGTCATTTACAATTAAAATGAAGAAACTTTTAGAAGCTGTATCTTAGGTTTCATTGTGGGGGAAAAAAATTCTGTAATTTCTAAACGCTTAGACTCTGTTTTTGATTGCCTGAACCAACAACTTTTCCAGCCTCAGATCATTCAATAAAAAAAAACACAGTGATTATTATTTCAATTAAATGTGGAAAATAAGCATTGAAATATCATAGGAAGTTAGGGCTTTATTGCAGTGATTTTATAAGTTTCACCTGTAAGAGCTGGGGCCAGCATTTGGAGGTGGGACTGTGCACTGACAGTGTTGTGAGTGCAGTGACAGCCAACCATACATGCCCATTGTTTTGCATCATTAGCACTGTAGTGAATCTCAGAAAAAAAAAAAGAAAATGTCCAGTCTTTTTTATTACTTCACTTTTTTAAAATTTTTTTTCTTTATAAAGCACCTAATTTAGGCCACAGACAAAAAGAAAATGTATCTTGAATATGCATCACAGGTTTTAAAAATGAAAAGAAATTGGATTTGGATAGCACTTACTCAATAGACAGATATGATACATGGTAAGAAGGTGCACTGTCTGCCCTGTGATAGATTAAACTACTTTGTAGGAAAATTACTGTGAGCCAGTCACCACCACCACCGTGGCTAAATCTTTAATAAAATTCTCTTCCATATTCAAGAGCGAGGTATGAAGTACACAATAAGCAGAGTGGAGTAGAGTGCCATTTATCAAACCACAGCTAGGTCTGTAATCTCCTGCTTTATCCTTTTTCAGTACTTTATTTGTCTTTATTGTTGCAAGGAAGCACATTTACCCAGGGCAGTGGGCTTTTGGTGCTGATAAACCTTTTGTTTTAAATTCTACCTGTGGGGTTTTTTATTTTTTTCTTTTTTTTTCTCCTCCTGTTTTTTTTTTTCCTTCTTGATCAGATAACCATCCGGTCACTCTATGGGACTAATTAGTCTGTTTTGGTGGTCCCTGGCTTGTTACATGTTCTTTCACCCTTCCTTGCCTGACCTGACCCTACCTCTCTTGTCTCTATGCTACAGAAAAAAAAAAAAAAAAAAAAAAAAAAAAATACTATAACATCTAAGACATTTTAAAAAGAATACTCAAGCCTGTGCAGAAGACAGTCTGGGCTGTATTGCATAAGGCTTTTTTGAGGCTGTTTGGCAAGATGGCAGTGTTGTAGCACGTTGCAGTTGGCCCCTGGGTGGCACTACATGGCTAGATCTGGGACCAACAAAAACATTTTTGGATAAAGGCAGAAAATGTAATTGAAGCATTTTTCTTTTTAAAAATTAAAGACTTTAACTAAATTTGTTGATATTTGCTAAATTCAACACAAATTCACAGTATTATTAAACTGTGTTCTTCTGAGTGACATTCCAAAATGTTTTGTCTATCTTGACTACCTGGTAGTATCTGGATCATTTTTGGGAGCACGCTGATATTAAGTACGGATTCAGTGGAAGGGTTCCTATGGGTAGAAGTATGTGACTAGAACTGCTTTGTGCTGCCTGAATATGCATACTACCAGTCTGTGCTGCAGCCCTGGGGGTGATTTTTTAGTACTATTATAACCCTTTTTATTGTTTGAATAGCAGTTTTATGACAAAACATTTATATTCAGCCTGCCTTTGTACTTGACTGAAAGAGAGCAATCACTGAGAATGATAAGGCAACAATGGTAATGATAACTGCATTTATGGAGGCTTACAGAATTTAAACGGGCATGCAAAAATAGACTTACAATAGTGCTCTACCTGTATTTGAACTGGCTTGGGTATATTTCTTGTGCCTGGCCCATGTTTGATTGTTGATGGATGTGTTGCATTTTCTCCTGTTTCTCTCTTATGGCATTTTTTCTGTATGAGTCTTACCTGTGTGTACATCAGGGTTATCTTAGCACTGAAAGATGTCCTAGGAAGATGGGGGAACATAACCATTTTACAAGATCCACATCCCTGAAATTATTGCTTAACTTACATATCAAGTTTTCAGAGTTTGTGGTATTATGATCTTGCATCAGAATGGTCATTACCTGTCTTTCAGGGTTCTGCCTCTCAAGAAAGATAGGCAATTTTTTCACTCTCCCTTGAGAAGAAGTGAGGAATAGTACTGGACATTGGAAAGCAATCCAAGAGTTTAAGAACAGTCCTCTGTTGCCCGAATATTTTTAAGCCAAATCAATTCTAATTTTTTTTCTTCCTAAAAAAATTTATTCCTAATCTTTTGCTATGAGGTTTTCTCTCCATTGAGGTCCACTTAGACACATCCACATGGACACACATGCACATTTGTGTGTTTCCTTAAAATTTCTTGCTTATAGAAGAGCACAAGAAAACAATGAGAAGGTTCATTGTGTTCTGGGAGGAGACAAATAGTTCCTGGATCTCCTAATTTTGTGTGAGGGGAACAGAATTATGCCAAAGTCTATGTATATTTTAGTATGGATTACGAAGAAATGAGGTGTGCTTTATACATTTTCCTAAAGATATTTTAAGGCTACGTCCATCCACACTGCTCAAAGACTGCAAAGGAGACTTAGCAGTGTTAGAGGGTTTCTTACCAAGGAAGAGAGTATTCTGATGGAGTTAGAATGACAGATTCAGCCTACTCATTTAGATATTATTTTTCAATATTTTGAAATCATTTTGTCAGGAAGCTCTTTTATATAAAAACATCTTTCTATAAACCAAACCAACGTGTATTTTTATATAAGTGAATGACTGTTTTAAAGACCTTTAAAATTTTGAACCGTATATTTAGGCTTTATTGTTCTTAAAAGGTGGGAATCTCAGTACAGCCCAATTTCTTCCATACTATATAGTTTTACTTCTTTCTTCACCTTGTATTTCAGTTTTTCTGTACTTAGCCATCCATTAGAAGTTTACAGTATATAACAGCTAGGTAGCAAAAAATTCTGAAAACTAAGTGACTAGAGATGTAAAAAAAAAAAAAAAAAAAAATTAGTTGTTCAAACCACAACATATATTTTGTTTTGTGTGTTATTTTACTATTTCAGAAAGTCAGTAACTGCACTCCATTTTTTAATGTACGTATATGATCATTGCATGTTAACCTCTTCATGTGTTTCTGTCTGTACTATTTAGGCTCTAAAAATGTTTAAATTAATAATTCAAATTCTCCTTTGCAAATGAAATATGAGTAATGGAAACATTAATTTGCTTTGCCTTACAGTATTCTGGATTGTTGCATTCAATGATACATCATTTTCTGCTAAATGTCTTTGAAATACTCCTGTGCAAATGATACCTTTTCCCCAGGCCCAGCTACTTAGTGGATATTATTGAACAAATGTCTTTTATAGAATCGAAAAAAGTGTGGCATTATGTGAAAGAAATTTTTGAAAATGTGCATGGACTATTTCGGAATATGCTTAGTGAATATTAAGCAAACACCTGAAGTTCCTGTGCTGCTGCCTAGGACCAGCACTTCATTACCTATTACGTGCAGTGACTTTGAATTTTTTATTAGGTACTGGTTTCTTAGCCTGTAAGGCTTGTGCATGATGTCTATGAGAGCAATTTCCAGCAGAGCAAAGCCTTATCACAGATCCACCTAAAAGGTAAGGATATTTTTTAATTTTCAGTTCACATGCTGAACAGCTGCCTGCAGAACACCTGCCCACGGAGCAGGAAAGAAATTTGGTTTAGGGGTTGATTATACATGTCTTACTCATATACAGTAAATCCAGAAATAGGCATGATGAACTTCAGATAAACCCAGAATATGCAAATGGAGAGTACAATACTAGAATATTTACCCCCGATTTTGTGCTCCACTACATTTGTAGTGCTTTTTTTTTCAGGTTGGCAAGAACATAGGAGAAAGGCTTATATATACTTCTGATTTATTTAGTTTCTCCCAAATCTGTAGTGTTAATGTATTTTAAAAAAAAGTTGAACTATGAATCTGGCCGGTAATGCATGTAAAAGAATGAGTCATTGCTATTGGCATTCCTCATATTTGCTAAGGAAAACAGTGTTAACAAATACTAATAAGATTAAGAAAAAAAAGCAAAGCAGGAGGAAATGATGAAAAATCGAGAAGGACAACTAATAAGAATGAGAGGAAAGCAGGTACAGCAATAAAGCTAGAGGTGGTGAAGGAATGCACTGATTACTTTTTCACTGAAAATGGCTTAAATGGACTTTTGAGAGTGAGGGACCTTATTACAATGGATCATGAGTGATAAGTTCTAAGACTATTAGTTTGAGGAATTCAAATCAGGTAATTTAGGGATAAACATGTCTTAAGAAATCATGGGCTACATTCAGAATGTGGTGATACACTGATGGTTAAGAGAACAGAATTTGGTAAAAGAATAGAAGGAGTGGCAAACTTGGAAACCCAATACCAACAGGGACCTTCTTGGTCTCCAATTTTCTCATTTTATCACCATAAAGTTAGCAAAGTCCATCTTAGAAGTTTTTGCTTTTTTCTGATAGAAATCTTCTCTTGAACTTTCTTTTAGAAGCTTACTTTTCTAATCTAATTTTTTTTCATTTCCAATTTATAAATAACTTGTATGAAATTTTGCATCTTGGTTGGTAACTGTCTTTCAGCCTGATGTTTTACCTTTCAGAAGAACCTATTGCCATTTCTTCTTTTGCCAATCCTTATACACCTTTCAATTTCATTGCTTGCCTTAAGTGTTTTCAGCTTTAACTAACCTTTCCCCATGTGGTGTTTTATGAAATACCTTGCTGAAATCCAGATAGATACATATCCTCAAGCACATCAGTTGTCTTATTTAAAGAAAGGTTTTGGTTTAGTCTTCCCGAAATTAGAATATGTTGTATTCTAAAGATGGAAATGTCTCCTTTTCTTGATCACATGAAAACAGAGCTGGTACTGATAGTGCAATGAAATCATTGCTCATGCAAAGGGAAAGCCTTGTGATCCACACTTTCTGGGGAGTGAATTTGGGTCATGCTATTTAAAAAAATGTTTCCTTGAAAGCAGTCTCTTTTTGATAATGGGGCCTTAATCCATTCCCCAATCAGACTGAGCATGCATATCATGACAAATCTTTCCTCCATTAAAATCGTTTGCTATTCTAAAATGAATTAGTTGAATCAATATACTCTTCCTGAGGTTTCCCTGAGGAGTCAGGAGCAGCTGCTAGAGCAGCAAGTGCTGCCTGAACAGTCAGACACCAAGGCAATGAGGCCACCACTGCTGTCACCAGGGAGCAAGAAGCAGACCCTTGTAGGGAACTGGGGAAAAAGGTTACTCATGGGTACCACAGTTTAGCTGAGGCAAAACCAAGAATCAGATATGACTGTCAGAACTGGCAAAGCTGTGCAATCCTGGAAATGTATAATAGTAACACAAACTCCAAGGCAGCAAGATAAGAAAGAATGCAGCTGTTGTTTCCGATGTGTCATGCTCCTCTAACTACTTGAACTTCTTGAACGGCTGTGTAGAGACTTATCTTCAGTTAATTAATTAAATTAACATGTTCTCAAGGCTAGTTTGTGGTAACATTTCTTACTATTTGGCTTCTTATCCTTGATAAATATCACTATATAATGCTAAAGGTATTTAATAATGAGCATATACTCCACCATTTTCTGAAGACTTTTCTTCTAAAGACCTGCAATCCTGCACGGAATAGGAAAAACAAGGTTAAAAAAAAAGTTAGATATAAATATGTTGAAAAATTTGAGCTGGATGCTTTCAGTGAGCTTAGTTTGCACAAATTATCAGTTGTAGAATTTCTGCAGAGGTGGTAAATATATTGATTTTTTGAAATTTTTTTCTAAATTGAAGTAGAAAAAAAGTAACGCCATGGAAAATATTTTTTCAATTGAAAAATGTTATTAGTAGATTTTTATGGCTCAGTATTTTTTCTTCTTTTCTTATGAAAATGAATACTTTTAAGGAAATACTGTATTAACACATTGTGCTTTACAATTAAAATTTATTCTCAGCCCCAGAAAAGCTGATGGTAGAACTTGATTTGGGATTATCCATCAAAATTATTTTTCAATAATTCATTCTTTGAAATTAGAAGTAGCATTAGTATGAAGTATTAGTATTAGAAGACCCCTAATTTAATTTAAAAATGAATTCTAACATTTTTGCAATTAGATAATTGAAAGTTTGAGAAGTGAATTTTTTTTTGCAATGCAGATTAAAAAAACCCCTCTGGTCATAATTATTAGAAAATTTGTACTAAAAATTGCAAAATCCCTATAAAAACATTTGGAATGTTTTAAAATTACTGACCATATGTATATGAATTTTTCATAGTTTATAGGGTTTTTTCCTGATTATTTCAATAGGATGGTATATTGAAATTGAAAAATATTTTTGTCTGTCTACCCCATTTCCTTGTGATGTTTGCTTGATGTACACTATCAACTGATCTTTCAACACATCTCCTTAACCAATGTATTTTAGTGTTTACATGAGACTTTAATTCAGTGAGCAGCTAAACTAATTTCTGTTTGTATGGCAGGGGTACATACTTGCAGACAAGTTGCAGATTTGTGTGTTGAGAAATGACTGAAGATGGTTATGACAATGTTGGTTGTTTGGCTTATGATGGTTACTTTCATCAGCAAATAATATAATTTTCAATATATGACACTGATTCCTTATGCGTTTTTTTTTTCATTATTAAATTGAGGGTGAATTTAAATATCAAGGCTGTATTGCTTTTCTTGGTAATCATTTGAGCTGTTAGGATTGTACTTTTATAACAATTGGGTCTTTTCTTAAAACCTCTTTCTTTGTTCAGCACAACTTTCATGTGTTGGGCATGTCTCCTTTCATCACAGCAGGGGACACTGTGTATTTGCGGGATAAACTAGTTCCATATTAGCAATGTGGAATCTCTTTGAGCTTCTCTGCATATGCTGATAGTGCCTTTTGTGAGGGTAAGTGTTGGGGAATTCTGTCAGCAATAGTATTTTTCTTCTCAGTAGTTAATTCATATCCTGTAAGTATACTGTTGCCATTAAGCCTAAATGCTATTTTTATTGTCTATGAATATAGGATATGTTGATAATAGCACAAAAATAAACTCATCTGGAAATTAATGGCTGGTGTTGATGAGGGAAATGCCAACGCTGTAACTCACATTTTGCTGCCTAAAAGAGAATCTCACATGGTTGCTGTGTTGAAAGCTTTTAGGGTTGTTTTGAATATGCGTGTGAGAGTTCATTCAGGGAGTTGGAGCTGTGAAAGCACTTAGACTATGTGAGTCTCCACGTTGCATACTAAAAGTTTGATACATGGAGAGCTTCAGTGGGAATCTATCGCAGCAGGTCAGGTGCCAGGGCTCCTTCTGGAATGCCTGGTAAGAGAACTTGTTTGCTCCAGTGAAGATATATCAGGGAACTTTTTAGTCTGAGAATTTAAGTCAGGTTTAGGTAACAAAGTCCTCACTTTGATTGGTCTGGTGTACCTTTAGAGTTGTATGGAAGCAGGATGCTGGGTGACTTAGTGATTAGTGATAAAAGCTTTATGTATTTATGTGTATATTTTTACATCTTCACATTACATAAAACTGTTTGATCCAAGTCCCACTTCAGATGCCTCACCTGATTTGTAAATCTTACTCTTTCCTTCTTATTTTATCCAAATATGCGTGTTGATATAAATTATCACTTTAAATTACCATTTTATTTATCATAAGAGCAATCTTGACTACTTTATGTGTGAGTGGTCTGCTGTGCCCATTAGAAGTTATAAAGATGAGAGTGAACCTTTAGTTATTTCTGTAGAATAATAAATTTTCTAATTTGATTTTTAATCCTGCCTAAAGAAAGCCACACTGCACTGTAGCCACACTACAAAATCCTCTTGATTTCATGGAATTTTTAAGTTTGATCGTATTCTTATCTATAAAAAAATAATAATTGATCTTAGACTCAATTTTCTCTGGGAGGGACAGGAGAGAATATTCAGGGAGGCTGTTTGGAACCTACACTATTCTGTGCTAAAGACCAGCAAAGAAATAATTTACCTAGGAAGATCTGTTTTTAAGAAACCTGCCAGCAAGCTTTTTCCCTTCTATAGGGTTCATATTTAAACTGTTTGTAATGTTGACTTTTGGCCAACAACGTCTCTTTCTCCTTCTGTGATGGAAAGAAACAGCTCAGTAATAAAAAATACTAATTTCTCTGTCTTTCACATTCATGCCCTAGTAGACATGAAATTTATATAAGAAAATTACAATCACATTATAAACTGCTTAAGAACTTAAAGAAAAAAAACAACTTCTGGAAAAAACATGAAAAAATTATACAGGGACTAATATTTTTTCAGAAACTTAGACATGGTATTTCCTTTTTTTGAAATGGACATATAAAAATATGTGAATGTCTGTGATATCTCATAGAAGAAGTTTTAAAATAGAATGACAATTTCCGTCATGAAAACAGAAGGAAGTTTTTTGCTAAGGTCAAAAGAAGATGTGAATATTTCTTACATGGATTATTTGAAGGAAAGTCTGTGACTGCATCCTAACTAACCTAAACACAAATTCACCTACCCATTTGCCTCACAAAGCATGTGATTTAAGCCCATTAATAAAGTGTATTGGTGAGGAAGTCTGAGGAAATGGAAATGAACTGGTCTTTCTTATAGCATGACTGTATTGCAGTTACTGGGCTTTGAAGTGGCTGTGCCTGATCTTTCTGAAATATAGTTGGGATATGCTCATTTGAAGTACAAAGTTCATAGCATGGGAAAAAAATATTCGAGAGATCAGTTATTACTCCTGACTCATAGTGTGTTCAAGCTGTCTTTATGACTTGTCACTGAGACAATAATTTTATTTGACAGGCTGATTGGATGTTATTAACAGTAAAGTTGCCTTACTGCACATGCAAGGTGTTACAGAGATCTCCATGAAGAGAGCCAAGAGGACTGTGGCACTAGTGTGGTCTGCAGGTGAAGGAGTTGGAAAATTTCCCAGTTTTGTAATTGGGTGGTGAATTAATTGTATATAGTTGTCCACGGAGGGCATTAACTAACAAAATGCATCTCTCACATTATTAAAGTTGATACAGTGCACCTTTTTCAAGGAAAAGAGGAATTAGCAGTTTAGACTGAGGGCTCTGTCATGTTACTGACGTTATTATATTACTTTATATTATCTAGTATGAAAAATTCATTACCATCTGGATCCCATTTTACCAGATACTGTATATTCATATAAAGTAAAAGAAACCTATATAAAATTAGGAAAACAAAAGAGGAAAAGATTGAAAACTACATAGATATAGGAAACTAAAAGAAGAAAATCATGTATGATTGCAACATTCTTGATAAGCTTTTTATGGATGAGTAAAGCATAAGAAAATCTTATTTGGGCTTCTCTGGAAATGTTCCTTGGAAAAAAAATCCCTTCATTATTATTTCCTCTTTATTAAAACAAACCAAACAAACAAAACCCCCAAAAAAGCTAGTAGTGATCTGATCATGAGGACATTTAGATTTTAGTGATCCTTAAATGTACTCTCTTACATAATCTGTTTCATTATTTTGCAACTGTTGCAATTGGTGCAAATGCATGATCTCTTTTTATAGAAAAGTTTGCCTCTTTTATATAATCCCAATGAATTTAGGTGTATTTAAAGGGGTTTTTTTCAAACTTTTGGTAAATTATCTATTATTTCTTACAAAATAAATTTATGAGGGGCCATACACTCCACTATGAACCTATGTTCTGGGCATTATACAGCAGTCCAATTTTAAAATACCTATTTTCAGACATTTAAGAGCAACAGTTTAGAAAATATGTGATTCCTGAAGTCCTTCCATAAACATCTACTACCTGCTGGTAAACTATTTAAACCTTTTAGGCTGCTCCTTTGAATTTTTAGAAATATGTGTAGTAGTAAGCACCCATGACTAGGATTTTTTAATATACTTTCTCCTATCAAAGAACATATTTCTGTTGTGCTCTAATATTAACCCTTAATATGTTCATTTTTTTTTAAGAAGAGCAAATTTTAGTAAACATACAGGTAAACTTACCAATTAATTAAGTTTACATGTAATTAAGTAAATGTAAATTGCCATATGCTCAGTAAATTTCATAACCCTGAAGATAATAATTACCATACCTCGCTTATAATGGCATTACTTTCAAAACAGGTGGGATATTCTCTGTCTGTTTTTTCATTAACAGTTTCTGGACAATTACTAAAAACAGTTACAAAATGTTACCGAGAGCAAAACTTTGTTCAAATTTATCACTGCAGACCTAAAAAACTATAAGTTCCTGTCCTTGCAGGTAAGGGTAAACAAAAAACTGATTTTTGATCTGTCACATGCAGTTTACAAATCTGAAGGTGAGGCAATTAAAAAAAGTTTCTTCAACTTTTGAATTTTACTCACATGAAACTTTACAAAAGAAAGAAGGAAAATATTTAAGATACTGACACTGAAACTTCACTTCCTGAAAGATGCCATTTTTGTCTTATTCCATCAGACAATCCTAAAATGCCTGAAGGGCAAATATATAAAAATGTGAATGTGCTTAAAAAATAGAATTTTAAAAGGAGAGTGAAAGGAATTTTTTTTAGAATTTAACAGTCATAAAAGACGACTCATCAGACTGTGCTTCCAAAACACTTTCATCTTTGTCTCTGACATGCCCTTAGTCATTCTATGATTTCCCTCAGTCTCTCCATGGTAATTAAATACTGAAATATTGTAAAATATAGTGTATACTCTGTATGTATATTGATATTATTTTGTAATCTGTATTATGAACACTAGGAATAGTCAGTTGTTGTTCTTGCTAAATTGACATACACTGCTCCATGAGTAGTTACCCTCTCTGAGAAGTAAAAATACAAATGCATGAAGTACTATCAAATATGAAAAAGTTTTCCAAACTGCATGCCATTAGTGATACCAAAGTCCTTTCAAAATACTGTGAAACCTTTCACAGATCTCCTTCTGCTAATTGTAATTACTATGGTTCTTATCAATGCAATTGATGGTACCAAGCAATTAGATTTTCCAAAAATTTGATCAAGGGAAAGTTATGTATGGATATGCAGTATGCATTTAAGACTACAGCTATTCAGCCTGAGGAAGAACTGCCTTCCTTTGAATTGGAAGCAGGGAGGAAGGGGCTGGAGCTGATCTAGTTTTGTTTTGTTTCCCTTCTGAAGTGAAATGAAATAAAGAATAGCAGTTAAGAGGAATCTATTAGGGCAATTATTGATATTTTGATTCGCACTAAAAATATTTGATAACTTCTTTATAAAATCTGCTTAGAAGAACCCTTTGGAATATATTCTGCCAGCATTCTGAAAAAAGACAGAATATCCATGAGAAAGACCTTTAATTCTTTACCTTCATCCTTCCCTCTTCTCCTCACAAAAAATTCCCCAGTGTTTAGATGTTTTTTACCGATGTTGGTAATACAAAAACCAAACCAAACAAAAAGAACCCCCAAAACACAAAAGCAACAACAAAAACCCCACGAGACAAACAAACAAAATCCCCACAACAAACCCTAAATGTCAGCAGAAGATTTACAGAGGAATGCAATCAAGAATGATATTGCAAATCAAGCCTAGAATCAGACCATCAAACATTCAAAAACTTTCAGCTATTTGCAATTACGGTGGTAATTGCTATTTTAAAATGTTTTCCTTCTTCCAAAGAAACTCCATGTTGTTAGCTGAAATTCTAGGGATTTTAAATCACAGCAAATCTCTGCGCAGCTGATGAAGGCTAAATATTATAGGCAATCAAAACAACACATTATCTACATATTTCAACTGATTAAAAAAAAGTAGCTTTTGAAACTTCTTTAAGAAGTTATTTTACTGTGTAGTTCTAGCTAATTACAGCATGTTTTTCAGACCAAAACATTAGCATTAGATATTTTAAAGGAAAATGTGATGGATTTTTAAGGAAATTGCACCTGAGGTCTTTGCTACTTTATTTTAGTCTAAGCAATTATTCCTTTTCTTTCCGTTGTGAATCAGTTTTGCAATGACATCTTGGTTGTAAACAAAATGTAATACATAAAATTAAAGGGTCCTTTAAAATACTGTAATTTAAAGATTGATGTATCAACGTTACATAATATGAGTGGAAGGTGTCCCTGCCTATGGCAGAGGGGTTGCAACTGGATGATCTTAAGAGTCCTTTCAAACCCAATGGTTCTGTGATTCCACTGGGTGTTTTCTTTTAGCAACAGTTCATTAGTTAGTTGATGTCTGATGAACAGATATAAAGGTAAAATTGTAAAATGTCTGTGTGATCAATACCCAGCAAATTTACAGAACTTGTTTTGAAGAAATATTTAGTAAAAAGGCAAATTAATGTTTTTATAACAGTTATTCTGTACCCACTAAGTCTGCATGAAGCAAATGCAAAGGATTGGCAGGGCAGTGATGACACAGCACTGATACCACCGCAGTGGGATCAATGCTGCTGGCAGAACCCTGTGTGGAATTTTTTTGAAGTTGGAGGCAAATTTTTATTGCAGCATCCTGACTTACAGACCTTATTTACAGAACAGTCAGAATGAGCAAGTGTATTAAAGTACTAAAGTTAAATTGTGTAAGTTTTGTGCTTGCTTTGGGGTTTTTGTTTGTTTGTTTGTTTGGTTTTGTTTGTTTTTTTTTATCCTGAAGTGGAGCTGGAAGGTGTCAGTAAGTTTAGGATAAAGGAAAGTATTTAGACACCAAAATAACTGCAACTCACTGTTGGTATAAAATTGAGACTTTGATTAATCTGCTAAACACATAATTTTGTACTCACTGATTCATACCATTGAGGCCAAGAACTTAATAAATATTTAGCATCTTTAGTAAGCTTGTGTGACACTGAGGCAAAATGAAGTGAATAACCTTAAAAAGGGAGCAAAAAGGGTTCACAGGTTGAAACCATGCAGTGTTGTTTAATCTGTAGTACTAAATTATTAAATCCTTCAAGGAAGAGAAATCTCATATTATTGAAAGTATATTTGGGAAAATGACTTTTCAACATTAGAGTAAATCTGTTAAGTGTGAAAATATGATTTTAATCAGGGCATGAATGTTGGGGATTTTGTACAACTAAGCTAGTCTTGTGAATCATTGAAGAGGGTCACTTGAAACTTATTTTTATGATCTGCAAGATATAGGAAAGTTAGGGAGGAAAAAAACTACCATGACCTTTTGAGTTTTAAGCATATGTTGCTTTTCTGAGTTCATAAGTAGCTTACTTTTTTTATAACTAAAATTGTGCTAGAAAAAAACCCCAAAAATATATTTGGATCACATTTAGAATATAGCTAAATATTGAGAAACAGACCTCTCATACATCATCTTATGCATTAGCAATAAAGGGATTTCAGCAGAGGTCTTTGGTTTGTAATACCTGTAAACCTGAAATTCATTATGAGAGAGATACCACAGAGGTTTTTCCCTCTTACAAGATGTCTCTAAATCTGATAGGACATGATACTATATGAAAGAGAAAACAGTCATGATTTCAGATATAAAAAGCCTGAAAGTAAATCTGTAGTATTGCAACCATACTTGGGACAAGCACCACTCATTTCATTCTATGGAATTCCTGAGCCAGCTGATAGATTAATCACTTTTGACAGTAACTCACTTTTTGACCTATGTGGCAAGGAGAATGTCACAGCAGTAGGAGAGGTTCTGTGATAATTGGAAAGTGAAGGGGACTTGGTGGTGCAGTAGGGTAGTGCATTACCCTTTCCCCTCTGGAGACCTTGGTTCACATTCTGCCTTAGGGTCACCAGTGAAAATTCATGCTTTGCTATGCTACCTCTATTTGTACATATGATAAAAAAAGACCTCTGTTTGGAAAAATGTTGTCTTTCTTCATTATAAACCACTGTATTGGCTAGGATCTCAGGGCCAATGTACATTGGTAGAGAACTTAAAAAGCTTTTGTTCCTGCAATATGTGTCTGCCAAGATCACCTCCCCAAAAGATCATTCACTCAATATATTACTAAAAGGAAAAAAAGGAAAATCTTCTAAGTTGATATACATGGAAACAATGCAAATAATGAAGGAAACTCATCTGCAGTATGAAAGCTGCACTGTTTCCCCCATTTCCATTTGGAATTAACTCCTGCTAATCTCTCTTGCACTGAAGTTATATTTATCTTAAACTGTTTTACTTGAACCTCTTTCTGACTAAGATTTTCAAGTGCCAGAGAAGTGCTGTTTCATGTGCAGTGGAGTGGAGCAGTGATGACATCCAGTGATTAATTAATTCAAAAAGTACACATTCCCTAAAGGTATCCAGGGAACCACTTCCCAAGCCTCTTTAAAAGAACCATATTGCCTGCATTTACAGGTGGTAGTAAGCTGAATATAGATTGGTTATCAGTGATGTACTGCCTTTTATTGCATCTGAAGTGCTTGCTCTTACTGCCTTGTAACAAGGGTGCTGCAGCTAATTGTGCTTAATGATCCAATGCAAAGAGCCTGAATTTTGTATTATTAACTCCTCCTATGTTTATCTTTTCATCTCCCTCACAATTTACAAGTTCCAAGTTCCATTAGGGATTTGAAGCAATGTGTGAACACCTTAACCTGAAAATCCCCACAAAAATGTTAGCTGTGTTTACAACTGTGCAAGAGCTTCCCTCTTTAAACATGAATTAAATGTTCAGGATGGGTCCAGCCTGAGTACCTTGGTGACTAAAGCAGTCTGTTTAAAGATGCAAGAGGCATCAGGGAAGATCCACAATTTTACACCTTTCTTCCAGGCAAGAAGCAATAACAATTATGGCTCCATCTCTGGAGCAGATGACAAGAATTTTCAGCTAATCACAGTATCCAGTCTCTATCCCTTTTTGACAATAGTTTCCCTCTTATTTTAGGGAAACATGGAGTAGAGATTAAAACCTACTTTCTTTTTCCTTCAATAATTACAAAAAATATGGAGGGAGTAAGCAGAAGAAGCAAAAGATTAAAGAAAAAGACAGGGCAGAGGAAACTTCAACAGAAAGCAGAAAAGAACAGAGCTGTTTGACTGATAAATCTTTCTTTTCAGCTGTGCTAGCCAAAGAAGGCCTGAGTAAGCAGCTACAAATGAAGAAACTTTAATTTATACTTTTAAGTGCAACCTTTTAAGTCACCTTTTAATAGGGTGATAGGAGCCTTCATTTGAGACCTTTTCTTTCCTTGCATGAAAAAAACTTCCAGAATTGTGAAAGCCTTTAAATGGCTTCTGTAGTAAGTAGACCCTAGGTCTCCTTTGAGTGCCCTAGATTTCTTTCAATAGCTAGGTTTCTTCAGTGGTTAGGTTTTGTTGTCACTGAGGTTTTTTTGTGTGTTTTTTGATAATTTTGGGGTTTGAGTGGTTTTTTTTTCCATAAACCAGATGGAGTTGATTGGAAGCCCTGGATAAGATGTAGAAGCAAGAGGGGATTGAACTGTGATTTTTCCATACGTTGTAATGTTCACATAAAGGACTTAACTAAGAAAGGCTTTCTCTTGGTACAGCTGCATCTTGCCAGATCAGGAAATGGAGATCTATGAGTTGCAGGATGTTGGTAAATAAAAAACCTGAAATAGTTCTTCAACTGCTTAAGCAGGTTGATCCAGAACATTACTTTTAATTTTTTATTGTAATTGTATATCTGATGTCTTAAACCAAAAACCTTGTGGGTAATTCTCTTCCTAAATCAAAATACTGCCTTGTAAAGAGCACATTTTCATCATTTGTTCACTTATGCTGTGCCACATTACAAGTGAGGTTCTAAATGAAGTGAAAGATGGCTAGTTTGATGAACCTCTGCTGGTTCTCTTGAAGTTGTAGAAAGAGGAATAATACTGTGTGCTTCTTCTGGAAGCCTGCATGAACCTCCCAATGAATTTTGTAGGACTGTTAGTTTTGCTTAGCCCACTTTTCTCAGAAGCCAGATAATATTTTTACTCATCTAAGTCTTCAGTGGTCAACAGGACTTCTCACTAATAAGTGGATCTTCATCCTGAGACAACTGAAATTTGTCTCTATTTGTTCCTATGCTCTCATAGATGTGTAGAATTTAAACATGCTAATTTTTAGTGGTTCTTTTGGCTTTTGTTTTTAATTATGAAAAATAGGAGGTAAAGGTAATGTAGCAGTTGCAGTGAAGTGTTCAGATTTCTAGCTGTTAACAGAAGTGTGTGTACTTCTGGATTTGATACTGAGTTGAGAAAATAATCTGACAACTTATTTTTACACCACTTAAGTATTGGTGTGGGGGTTTTTTAAGTTTCAGTGTTGTTAGGTATGATGCACAGAAGCAGGGTGAGAAAGTGATTTCATGCTCTATTTCTCCAGATGAAGTTTTGTGCTTTGTTGACAAATACTGACATGTAAACCCAAATTGCAACTTCCCAGATCTAACAATGGTATATTAAAACATTGTTTACATACGCCATAAGTGGACTTTTATAGGCCACACAAAACTTTGGAAATGAGTTGATCTCTTATCCTGGCACAGGTTAGCTTGAATAAAATTAGCCTTTTTTGGTTTTAATACTTCTAAGATGATGACTGGTTTCTATGCTTTTTAAATAGGTTGGTTGTTGCCAACATTTTTAATTATATTGAACCAAAAGAAGTAAAAAAAAAAGAAAAATGGCCACCATGTTGGAGTTTTATTTTAGAATGGAATTTTCTTGATTGTCTAAAATCAAATAAGCTTACAGTACATGGCAGGATGTAAAAGGACAAAGTTATGTAATCCATGAATATAAGGAATGGTTGATCCCTTTACTTTTGAAATCTCAAGAATAACTCTGTCTTTGCTATTACTTAACCCAGAATTTTACCACGTAACTATTTTTGGGTTTGGTTTTGTGTTTGTGGGTTTATTATAATATTCATGGCTCTATCTGTGGTTCATGATGTTTTTGAGAACAGAGCAGATAGGAATGAAAACGTCTCCAGCCAGCCATCAGACCGTAGTAGCCCAGCCTCAGCCTTTAATCATTAGCTTACTGTAACTAGGCTCTATACTGGGTTGATGCTTTTTCTGCATGCAATTTAATAGAACATAGTTTAATTTGAAGTAAAACAAAGAAATAAATGCTGCATATTTTCACTGGGAAAAAACTTCTTAAAAAAAGTTTCACTCAAAGTCATTTACGGCTGTGATTCTTGTTCCTACTTCATAATCTCAAAAATGATTGTCACCTAATAATATAGTAAAATATTGTATTAAGCTGGTTACCTGGCCAGATATATAATTTTGAGCTATTTCTAGTGTTTTATATTTATCTTTATTTCCTAAGGTAGCTCTGTGAAGATGGAATTTGATTCCATTAAAAAAGGGAATACTGTGGGTTGTATACTTAACCCACAACTTTGGGGTATAAGAAAAAATGGTAGAGAATAAGAAAAATTAGGTTATTAATTTGATAATAGCAGCAAAACATTTAATAATGGATCAGATAACATTATCAAAATGTTTATGTAGCTGCCTACATTCCTAATGAGAATTTCTGAAAAACAGTCATACTCACACGCTTATGATAAAGTATCTGAGGCTTCAGATGTTCTGTCCAACAAGCACTAATATCATAATAGTGTACAAGTAGGTTTACTAAACAGTTATAAATGTAATTATGACACTCTGATATAAAATTGTTTCAGAGGCAAAGTTACTTCAATCAACAATAGTGGAATACTGCTGGATGAAGTAAAATTATAGCACTCTGTTCATTACAGAAACCAGCATACTGCAAATAAGAATATTAAAATTTAGCATGAAAATAATAGTTTTATAGCCCCCTCTTCAGGCTTTGTTCTTTGTTGCTTGGAATGTAGAAATTAGGTAGCTGTGGGTGGGTAAGGCTTTGAGTTGACTTTTTCATCCTGCACCCATGATAGACTTTGTGGTGAAATGTTCCCAGTCATAACTCTACATGACATTAGGGTTATAGCCTGATTATGTGACGACAGCCAGGTGCTGTACACCTGACAGATTTCAAGGGGTATAGAAAAGGTGTTAAAGAAGTGTCTCAGTTTTGTGGAGTTCATATCAGGAAGGAATTGGCTACCTCTGCAAGTATTTCTAACTCTGTTTTGCTCAAAACAAATCTTGAAGTTTGTCTTTCATGTATTTAGAACTTTTTAAAGGAATGATTCCTTCAAAATGACAATGACTCCTGAAAGGATAAAAGCTTAAGAAAATACATAACATACTGAAATATTCACACATATTGTACCTCATCTTGCCTAGTTCTCCATGAAATGTCAAAAGGACCTCCTACTGTGATATGTCTGTGAGCTCTGCAAGACTGATTAAATTTCTATATAATGTCAGTCGTTGCATCCTGTGAACCATAAATTATAAAATTTGTTTCTATTTTATCACTCAAAAAAAAGTTTAAATTTTTTTTTTCTTATATGATACAAAGAATAAACGGTGACTCTCATTTTATTTGTGGCAATTTTATGCACATGGAGAAACAGAATGTAAGTGTGGAGTATATTTTTTATATGTATGTGTGAAAGAAATAGATTAAGAAAGCATTTACTACAATAAAGTATATAATATTATGATTTATTTCTCAGTTTTGCAATGTCCCAAAGTAAGGGAAGAAAATTAGGTGCCCAAAGCCGGGTATGTTAAGATCCCTTGAGAGCAGAACAGAGAATATTCAGGCTGTAAGATGATGCAGTTTCCTCCCTTACATTTTTAACCAGTGCAATAGAGAAGTATATTCAGGAGATTGGTGCTATAGAAGATTTGCTTTGTGACAGAAACTAGTGTTAAAAGGGCTCGTGGTCATTTCTCACACCACTTCAGAATGTGTGGTTTCTCTTCAGTATCTCAACTTACACATTTAAATCGTATTCAATGTTTTTGACCTTTTGGCACCACACACCAAGAGGCTCATGTGAGGAATCTGTTCCTCTTGAATTGCTGACTGTAGTTTAAGTCCATTGTTCAGAGAATTTCAGGATTATGAATTTCAAACTGAGACGAATGTAATAAAAATGCCTTTATTCTCATTCTCATCTCTGTCTCACACTCTGTCACTCTCTCTCACAGGGTTTTGTACTGCGGCTCATCACCATTGCATCTGAGTGCATTCCAAATAAAATAAATAACAGTAGCAAAGCCTCTAGTGAACATCATGGGGAACATCAACATTGAGAGGCAGGGCTTATAAATCTGCATGCAACACTGTATGAACGTGCTTAGATTGCTTCCAGACTGGAGCTGGCTTACATCCATCTTCCTGAATAAAGTGTATTTGAGTGACTCCAGGTCTATATTCTCTGTATGGATTTACATTGGGGTTGATGTCTCTTCCAGGGCAGGGATACAGTGGAAGAAAGGTGAAAGAGGGAGGAGTGTTTGTAACAACTTTGTGTTTGTGATAACTGTGCACAAAATTTTTATTAAGATTGTTAGTCTCACAGTTATGAATATTCCTGTGATTTCTTGTGTTGTTCCTCAATGACAATAAGCATAACTTTAATAACTTTTCATATTGAAAAAAATTGCAGTGGAACTAGTTTGATTTTTTCATGTAAAACTGCATGTTTCTATTTTTTTTTTTTAGTTTATTTTTATAGTTTCTTGTATCTTTAGTATTGTAGTTATCCTGAACAATATGCCATTAAATCAAGAGCAAATGTAAGCTGATCATAATGGAGTGGCTTTCAAAAATGTAATGTTAATTTTGAGAATGGATCATAAACAGAAGCCTCTAGTAGCATTTTGCAAGGTATCATCTGTGATCAAAGGTATGAATAAAAGTGGCAATTGTAAGAATTTTGAAATTTTAAGTGACAAGTATTGTAGCAGCAAAGTGTAAAGTAAGCAGTTACAAAACTCCTAAAATCTGAGTCACATTAAACCAAGTGCAAGGAAAAAGAGTAATTAAACCCTTTCGCCCCAGTGAAAACACGGGTAGATTGTAGGCATCATAGGGCAGATATTATGGCTGATTTTCTGTATAACCTAGATGCTGTTTCTCATGAAGGGATTTCATTCCAATCCACTCATAGGTTATCTTTAAGAAACTGTGTCTTGCAGCTGGCCACTTTGTCAATAGCTGACAAAGAAATGGTTGCTGAAATGTTTGAGCATCATCAAAAGGATATAGTAACAGTGAGCTGTGCAGTAATAACCATTTTTCTCCAACTGTTGATAAAACCTCTGGAGTTTGGATAACTTCTGAAAGGTTAGTGAGTGCAACTAGATTTTTGAGTGAAATCTGCAAGTGTAGAAACTGTGGGTCTAAAGTCAGAGGTATTGCTGCAGTAGTGCACTTTGATTTTGGGCCTTCTGCTAGTTTTCTGGGGAAATACACTTTGTCCTGGGGGGAAGAAACAAGGGCATAGGATCATCTATGATTAAGCAGTTCTTCTAAAGTTCTCTTATTTTGGTACATTGTCACTTGCTATAAATACTTTGCATTTCTTGCCTAATTCGTGCAGTCTACTTAAAACTGAAAATGTTATCAACCCTTGCAAAATGACTAGTCATTTACCAGCTATTTTCAAATCTGCAGAAAAAAACGCACTTCTGCTATGTTTGGAAAATGTTGATTTTGTAATACATTGGCATGATTCCCTCAAGAGTGATTGTGACACAAAGGTTTCATGGAGGGGATCAGCATAATATATGTACAACAACTGGACAATTAAGAGAAACTTGTTGAGTTCCTAACCTTAAAGGAAAAGATAGAGGAATTTAAACCTCAGAGCTGAAAGATTGCATAGATTTTTGCCGAGCTGAGTTTTGAGATTTCCATTCTTAAAGGATGCAATATTTACTTAAATAAGGAAGTACCTATTACTGTTGTACCTAAACTTGATGACAATTTCATAAGGTGAATGAGCATGGCATACAGTTTTCCAGTTTTCCTGGTGTTGAGACAAATGTAAAGACAATATCTCTTAGTTTAAATTGCTAAAGGAATTAATGACTTGTGTTCTCTTCAATACCCAGAGATGAAAATATCATTAAAAGGGTTGTTTAGAAAGTAGAGAGTAATAGATCTGTTTTTATATGTAACACAGAAAGTAAAATATTTCAGTGAGATCTTTAAAACATTTAAAAGTCATTTAATCGGAATATGGGAAAAAAATACCAAAATATCTATCTAGATACATATATACTTTTCCCAAAGGATTGGAAAGTTGAATGAACATCATTTTCTGAACCCAATAAGCTATTCCTACATGTTCTATATAAGCCTTTGTTGAAAATATTTGTTGAGAGCATTTTAGCAGAAATCAAGGAAAAGAGTATTTCTCCTATACAGCCTCTTTTTGATCATTAAAAATTATTTTGACATCACAGGTTGATACCACATCTGATGAAGACTACGTAAGTTATTCAAGTTGTTTGCAAATGTTTAGTTATTTTATTATTATATTTTGAAGGTGATTTTTCCTAGGTATTAAAATCCTATTTAATTTAATTTCATTTTTATTTTACCTGGAAAATTAGAGCAAAGTGGCTAAAGACAGTAAAAGGGGGACATACGGGCTTGAATCTCATGAGGTGCTGCTTTTGATATTGCTCAATAGGCAGTGCGGGTCTAGACTGACAGCTAATTAAAATCCTATTTAATTTAATTTCATTTTTATTTTACCTGGAAAATTAGAGCAAAGTGGCTAAAGACAATAAAAGGGGGACATACGGACTTGAATCTCATGAGGTGCTGCTTTTGATATTACTCAATAGGCAGTGCGGGTCTAGACTGACAGCTAAAAGAATGCAAAGGCTGAAGATTTGTATCTTGGTCACCAAACAACTTGCAATGGCTCTCTGGCTGGATTTTGCAGAGCAGCAAGAAGGAATGTAGGAAGGTATGTAGGAAGGAAATAAGAGATTAATAGCACTTTATCAGAGTTCCTGGCAGAACTGAGCCTCTAGAATGCCAGCTAAAAGGGAGAACAGAGAGGATATATCAGTAAACTTACTAAAACTTAAATTTTTTATTCTTTTTCAAGTGTTAGGATCCTCTATAAAAGGCTAAAGAATTGATCAGAATTTTAAAGTTTTTGTTTGTTTGTTTTCAGCAGAGAGGTTCTATTTTAAAACCTTCACATAGGACCTTAGGTTTTAGGATTTGGAACAAAGGAATTTCAGTCAATAGATGCTTCACAGAGTTCCAGTCTGTATTTAGAATCCACTGGTTTCTATAAGGAATAGGTATGCCATTATTTTATTTCTTTAAAACGTTCCTTGAAAAATCAGCTTGTTTAAAATTCAGATTCACAAGAAAACATAAACCTTAATCTCTTTTTCTTCCATGGGGTCACAGATAAAGAACTTAATTAAATTTGGGAAACAAAAGTGAATAAATAGGGAAGCAAACATCCCAGAGGTTCAGAAAATTACTCAGAAATGTGGAGGCCTCTAAGGTATTCCCTAGTTAAAGAAAATGTAGGAGGAATCAATAAATGAAGATGCCACTTATTTGAATTCTAGGAATACTGCTTATCCCAGCAGAAAGATAGCTCTTGTCACCTCACTTAAAGGAAGACTTAGGAAGCAATTAATATTTTGAATCAAAAAAGATAGAAACAGGTGGGAAGGTCAAATGTATAGGAAAATGGCAGGGATTTTTCTAAGGAAAATAACCAGTGCCCTGGAACAGTAGATGAGAGCTTGTAGACTTGCCCATGGGAGGGGCAGCAAAGGAAGTAACAGCTAAAGCTTTTCATCTTTTCATTGAGAATGTCTTTCGTATATTCTTCCTTTTTCAGATAATTGACTTCCCCCAGAGTCCTTCCAACACTGACATTAGATGGAATAGGAGTTTAATAGTTAGATGTTGGCCCACTAGCAACTGGGCTTCAGTCACCGCTGTGTGTCACGTAGGCTCTTAGTCACCTGCCAGGCAAAGATAAAGGTCCATGGTGTTCAGAAATAATATCACAAAGGTGAAAATTTTAGGTGTCTGATTTTATTTTCTACTCAAAAAACTTTAAACATGTCTTCAGTTTCTGCAATTATGTTTCTTGGTGGCTCAGCATAAGTCTTCTTCAAAAACTGAAGAATTCATGCCAGACCTTTGACCTAAAGACCCTAACAATTGAAATTTCAGCTCCCAGTCCTGTTGCCAGGTGGCGATATCATATTTCCGTGAGTTATAATACAAGAATGAGTAGCATTTAGAAGGTCAAAGGCATGGAAGTAAGCAAAATGGTTTCCACATTTCTAAAACTTCGTAACATTTTGGTTTGTCTATCTAGAGTAACTCAAGTTCTATGAAGCATCATTATTGAGAACCTGTTAGTACTATTAGTGTATTTTGAGAAACACTGATGCTTATCTCATGACACAGGAACAGTGTAGAAGAATTCATTTCTTCAAAAGCTTACTATATAAATAGAAAAGGCCGACAAGGAGTGGGAGAAGAAATGAAACGTGAATGGGTCAGATGACTTGCAGGATGGGAGCAGTAACTTTATCATCTCCACATCCAATACCTTTTACTAGTCCCTAAATAGGTCACAGAAGCATTCATATTGTGAATATGCGTGAGAGGAGTGAGAGGTGATAATAGGTGAGACAATTACAAGGTGCAACTCTTTACCTCGGCAATCTAACTGCTATCTACCTGTAATTAAGCAGCAGCTCTAGTGCTCTATGACAGGTAGGTTAATGTAAATACTTTCAGCTAGTTGTTAGCAGCCTTTACTCTGCAGAAATTGAGCTGCTGCTGACTCAGAAAGTTTCATGGTAACTGGTGAGACAAAAGGAGGTCACAATTTACTAGGAGGTTTGAGAAATACTACATTAAACTGTGCCTTTTCTCAAATATTCTAGTCGTCTTCTGATTTTACTTCACAAAGCTTGACATTTGTGGTTTGCTTTTACAGATCATAGGGTCTGTTCATACATTAACTCTGCCCATAATTAGGTGAGTGTAGATAGCAAGCACACCAAGATTTTCAGCTTTCCTCTCTGTGGCTGAAATTCAGTCACAGTAATGTTTTCCTGCATGGCAGCTCAGGTATTCAGTGGTAGGGGGTTCAACAGCTTTATTTTTAATTTGTTCCTTAAAATCTGATTTTGTCCCTCCTATTACTTATAAAGTCTCTGACAGTCATATGAATACTAGGAATAAGTCTTATGCTTCTATTCTCTATAAAGAATTTAACCTTCACTATATGTCATGGTTTAACCCCACCCAGCAACTAAGTACCATACAGCTGCTGGCTCACTGCCCCACTCCTATGTATGGGGTGGAGAATCTGGAAAAAAATTGGGACTCATGGGTTGCGGTCAGAACACTTTAAAATCAAAACAAAATAAAAAAAAAAACCAACCAAAAAACCCACAGTAATAATGATAATAGTAATAATAACAGCAACAATAACAATTGTAATAAAAAGGGGGGAGAATTAAAGCCCAGTAAAACCAACACAATTGCTCACCACCTACCGACCGATGCCTATCCCATCCCCAAGCAGTGATTGGCCCCTCATGGCCCACTTCTCCCAGTTTACATACTCAGCAAGATGTTCTATGCTATGGGGTATCCCTTTGCCAGTTTGGGACAGCTGTCCTGGCCATGTTCCCTCCTAGCTTTTTGTGCAGCTCCTCATTGGCAAAGCCTGAGAAACTGCAACAACTAAAACATAAGTGTGTTGCCAGCATTATTCTCATACTTCATCCAAAACATATCCCTGTACCAGCTACTAAGGAGAAAATGAGCTCCCAGCTGAAACCAAAACAGAATCCAGCCTCTTATGTTCAATTTCTCTGCACCAGCTATTCAAGGAAAGCTTTGACATGTAGTTAGAAAAGTATTGCTAGGAGGAAATCTTTTAGTGCTGTATCAGTACATCTCCCCCATAGTCCCCTCTCTGGTTCCCTGTATTATAAGTTTTTCTAGAAGATTTTGGCTTGACTCACTGTCTATGATTTTGTAAGATCTCCTGATGTGGAATACAAGTGAATGTTGTCTCTTCTGATGTGTTGGTATATAACCTCTAGGGAGCAAAAAGACTGCAGTTTAGTTGAGCCTCTGCAGCAGTTGGCTCTCTTGTTCTCTGTAGGGAACTCTAGAATGGAAAAGGCAGCCAGTCATGCATGCTGTAATTTACATCTGATTGATGATAGGTTTAGATTCACAGGAACAATTTGCACTGGGGCTCCTGTGGGCCTAAAGCTGAAATATTTTGCCACTGCTATACAGCATTAAGTTTTCTCTTGATCAGTCTCATATCCTTCCATGTCAAGTCCATTCTCGGAATTAACGCTTGAAGTTATACATTTAGATGATGTAGTCTTTTCCTGTATTCAACAACCAAGTAAGTTAAGTTGTAGCTGAAAACACTGCCTTTCTAATAAACAGATAAATACATTTTCATGGGAAAAAGCACATCATACAGTATTTGCTATGCTTTCAAACTCAATTTAAACTTCATTTTTATAATAACCAAATATTTGCACAATAATTCACTAAGATCTTCAGAAAAAACACAGGCTCCAAGCAAAATCCCAGCATCAAATAAAAGCTTTTGGAAATCTCAGAAAGTACAGGAAATTAGTGCTTGTTAATGAAATTGAATCAGGCCAATGAGGTATTATCAGTAAGTTCTCAAACATACATATTAAATTAAATCCTGTCAAACTTACTATTATGTAAACTAGAGTTTATATTACTATCATACCACAAATATAGCTGCTGTTGCCCAAGGAATAACTGCAACCACCACTAGGGAGATTTTGTTCTGGCCTGGCATGTGCCACGCTGAAGCTACACAACTAGAAAATCCTTGAAACTGAA
Source organism: Corvus brachyrhynchos (assembly GCF_000691975.1). Classification (NCBI taxonomy): domain Eukaryota; kingdom Metazoa; phylum Chordata; class Aves; order Passeriformes; family Corvidae; genus Corvus; species Corvus brachyrhynchos. Next base: position 1,861,899 of record NW_008239110.1, read on the forward strand.
TGATTAAGAATAGCCAAGTTTGTTTGTTTGTTTGTTTGTTTGTTCTTTTCCTGAATTTTACTGTTTTTGAAATATTAGGACACAGTGAGGGGAAAAAGTAAATGAATCTATGCAATGTAAGAATAATCAAATAGTGTTGTTTGCAAAGTCATAAAATATTTTTTTCATTTAAATGTGTCTTCAAAATGAAACACCAGAAAATTCTCATTCCTTATGTGTATTTCTAGACTAGCTAAAACATGTAAATATATAAATTTGCTGTAAAACTTATTAATGGGAATTTGTTTACATATTTTTATCTCAATTATCTATGCCCACAGGACCCATTCAATCAATTTTTCACTAAGTAGTTTTCAAAATATAATTACTCTTATGGGTAGGTCTATGAACAACAGTGTCATTTACACTATCGTTCATTAATTGCACTTCTAAGCCGTTATAATGAATTATACTTGTACATTCTTTACGAAGATCAGTTAATGCTAATCATTTCTATCACATATATCACTTAGAAGACATCCATCTAACAGCATTTTCATTTACAGCATCTTTCCCTTTTAATTCTCTTGCATTGTAAGAAAAGGCAGTAAATGAATGGTGTGTGCCCATATAACCAGTTAGCCTTGTAAACTTAGTGATAAAAGTTGAGATTTGAAATTTAGAAGATGTGTTTTTCTATTTTTTAATAAATTTAAGATGGAAATTATTAGGTTTGTGATTATTAAATGTACAGTTCTGGGACACCAATTCAAGAATTGCTGGCTATGGGAATAACAGAAATAAACAGTACTGGTAAGAAACTTGATGTATTTATGGATGGACTGTATAGAACAGGCTTTTCATGTTGGGCGACTAGAGTGATCAACCCAGATGCTTTTGTAGCCCTATTTTTTGTGCTTTAACAAGACAGAGCAGTATGTACTACAAAGCAAGGAGCTGAGTGCTTTTGTCTAACTAATCTACAGACTGCATTCCTACATGCAGGCAGTGAAAAGATTCCTTTGCAGGATGAGAGATGCTAAAATAATGATCTTGTACTTGCATGAAATCCTTCTGACTAGTTTGACAAGGAAAGTGTAATTTCTTAAGATGTGGGAAACTTTACTGGGGATTTAGGTACAAGAAGCTGAGAGTCTCCGAGTGTGAAAAAAGAGCTGCCACCTCTTCTCTCCCTGTTATCATCACAGAATATTGAGACAATGTTTCACTATTGCCTTGCTGGAATCTCTAAGGAGTTGTGGCAACACCTATAGCAAGGATCTTAAAAATGCAACATGCATGAAAAATGAATTCATGTTGGCATGTGTATCTAGTACAAACAGTAAACAGTAACTGGTATCACAATTTTTATGGTTGGAATCTTCATAAAATTACCATGATACCTAAGCTACTGGTGTCTTTACTCACATTCGAGTTTCTAAGTGATAATAGTGAAAAGAAACTATGTATGAAAATATCAGAAGTATGAAACAAGTGGTCTCTTTTGTTAGGTTTTAAATGTGAAGGAAAACACTGAAAAATATAAAATTGGCTTTTCAACACCAAAGTTGCAGCTTACTATGAAAAAAAAGTTAATGATTAGCCAGAAAGACCTA
>NW_008239110.1:1863559-1867128 GCF_000691975.1 Corvus brachyrhynchos
AATACAAAGGAGTTTTATAGTGTCTTAGTAGTGTAGCTTCCTCAAGAGGAGTCACACTCCTCTCAAGCTCAGTAACTGAACCATCTTTTTTTAGAGATGGAGAGAAAAAGGACAATAGTATTTAAAAATTCTTCTATTTTGCATGAGCTTAATACCTCTAGTGGGTGATTCCTCACAGACATTCCAAAGACAATTTTTTAATGGCGCAGTTCTATTAACCAGTTTACTACATCAATTTTATCTGTAGTTGTTGACATGCATTCAGCAGATTTTGGCATCTTAATGTATGACTTTTGGAGTTGTCTGTTGAGTAAATCTAGGGGATCATCATGCTGGCTTACTCCCAGACCACATTCTCTCCAGTTCATGTGGATGAGTATAAGGGAATAATTATTAGAAAATTCTGATAACTGGTGGATTTCTTAGCCATGAGTAGAAGATAAAGTGATAAAGAGAAGGAAAATGAGAAAGCTACCTCTGCATACTAAGGGCGGAAGAGGCTATGTAAATGGACCGTGAACTGCACCTGGGAGATGAAGTAAAGGAACTCTACAGCAGACTAATTGCTGAAGGAACCCTGGTTGAAAGAGGTACTGGAAATCCCCTCCAAAACCAGGAACAGTCTGATTCTTGCAGTTGGAGTCTGCTTGTCAACAAGAATACAGTGCCCTGGGAAAAAAAATCCCAGAGAAGAGCTTTTCCATGAACTATCTGCCAGCTACCAAACTATGAAATGTGGATCTTATTATATATTATAAATCAATTTTATGGGAGCAAAGAAGAAAATCCACCATTATTTTTTAAATCAGGCAAAATCTATGAAACATCAAATTCTTAGAATTTGTACTAAAGTTTTGTCCTTGTACTTATAATTTTTTTTTTTTTTTGGTTATTAGGTATAGAGATTTTCCTCAATATTAACATCTTGGAACAAGTATTCTGATAGGGATATCTCAGCCAAATTATTCTAGTGTTTTGCAAGTTTAAACTGTATGGAACTGCATTCCCCCGGAATGGGTGGCAGTACATTCTGTCATATGTATGCTGCATTTCCCTTAGTTTCTCTACTGCAGAGTTTGTAGCCACCAAATATGGAGTATTATGAGAATGGGTAAAAAAGTATATGGAACATGCCTGGGGTCCATTGGCATCTGAACCCAGCACATGAGTCCAAAACAAACCTAAATTTTAGTTATTCTAAAGTTAGGTCATTGACTTAGTAGCTGAAAGTAAGGGGTGAGTGAAGAGATAATAGACAATGCTTTAGCTACAGACACACATTTCCATAGAATCTGTTTTTCCCTCTTCTGCTCTCGAGCTCTGCACTGTTTGATGCAGATCCATGGCTGTGAAATGTCCTCCCCTATGCCCATCCCTCATCCATTTCTTTTTTCCACTGATAATCTGTACCAAGCCACTGAAGGACCTAGTTTCAGAGCACGCAGCATGCTAAACTATAAATATAATATAAACTATATTAGTTTCAGAGTGTACTTTCAGGCACACTGTGTGAAGGCAGACAAATTTATTCAGTGGGGCAGCCCTAAAAGCAGCCTTACCAAATAGTTATAGTAATTAACCCAGAGTTTCAGTACTGTAACTTTTATTTGCTCTGTAGTTCATAGGTCTAGTTAACGGGAATAATCCTAAAAATGGTTGAAATATGTTGTATCAAAAGTATATCTAGTACAGTACCTTGTCTGTTACACTGGTGGGTAGTGGATACTTAAGGAAGACAATAATACAGGATTGCTTTCACTCCAGCATTTTCAGCAATCAGTGCTTTAGGGCTTGCAAAAGTGAGAGGTTGCAGTTGGACTGCTGTGTTTAATAACTGCTGATGTATCTATTCTCTGTCAACTAGTCTAGTCCGTATCAAAAGTCATTTATGTTGCTAGAGATTCAGAAAGAAAACCTGCATCTCCATAGCATATTATGTGCTGTAAAAAGCAGTACTTCTTTTTTTAAAAAAATCTATTGTTTGATGATGTCAATGAATGTCTGTATGTTCTATGAGACATAATGACTTATTCCAACCTCCTCTTTTCCCCTCTGTGTATGACTTTGGATTTCTATTACATGGCCACTCAGTCATGCTGTCTGTGTGAGGTCCTATCTGCTAAGGTTTTTCTCTCTTAAAGCACTACCATACTTCTGACTATTCTTGCCTTTTTCTACTTTTCTATTGCTATTATTTTCTTTTTTTCTTAAAAAAAAAGGCAAATCAGAGTTATATGCTGTATTAAGTAGATATATTTCTTGTATAGTGCTCAGTGTTGTCTTCTGTTTTACTGTAAATTTCTTTTTGTACCTTCTCTATGACCACTGCTGATCTGTTCGTGTCACTGCCTGACTAGCTTGGTGGATGAAGGGAGAACAATTAATGTTTATCTTTAGTGAAGCTTTTCCCTTGGTCTCTACATAGCCGAGTTGTCAAAGTTCAGGTCAGATTAGTTCAGAGGCGCAGAGAATTGTGATCAGTGTCAGAAAGTCCATCTGGAAGCAAGTCACTAATTATGTGCCTTGTGGTGTCCACCTGGGTTTAGTAGTGGGGCCAATACTCTCAAACGCTTTCATTACTGACCTGGATGATGGGACAGAGTGTACCTTCAGCAAGTTTGATGAGGATACAAAACTGAGAGGTGTGCTGGACCTAGACAGGCTGAAGAAATGGAGCTGAGATGAATTTCATGAAGGTTTACAAAGGGAAATGCCAAATCCTGCCCCTGGGAAAGAACAGCCCAAGGCACCAGTACACGCTAGCCACTGGCCTGCTGAAAAGCTGCTCAGCAGAGAAGGGCATTAGTGCCTTGGTGGACAGCAAACTCATCATGAACAAGCAGTGCATTATCACAGCAAAGAAGGCCAATAACAGAATCACAGAATCATTAGGGTTGCAAAAGACCTCCAAGATCATCGAGTCTAACCTTTGACCAATCACCACCTTGTCAACTGACCCACAGCACTAAGAACGTCCTGGGTTGCCTTAGGGAAGCCATTACCAGAAAGCTGGGAGAGGTGCTCTTTGCTGTTTACTCATCACTGGTGAGATACATCTGGACTGCTTGGTCCAGTTCCGGATGGTTAAGGAATTGGAGCACCTTTCATGCTGCTTAGAAAGGCTAAAAGGCTGTGTTTGTTTCACCTCAAGAAGGGAACATAAACAGTTTCATGATTCTGTGAATTTTCTACAATGTCTTCAAAATCTTTCCTGAGTGGCAACCAAGAAGTTATTTTGACTATTCCACCTGCATTCTTCATACCCAGTGCTTTGGAATCCATCTGCTGTTTTATCAGTTGGCCACTCAGTGATTGTTGAGTCATTCCCTGCTGTCAGCTGTCTGGGTATTGACAGGATAAAAAGAAACTTTGTAGGAAATAGCCTGGGGATCCCAGTGGAAAGGCTGAATATGAGTCAGCATGGTACCTTCACAGCAATGAAGGCCTATTGCATTGTGCAAAGGTGGAGGGAAGTATTTTTTCCTTTCTGTTCAGCACTTTTGCTGCTGCTCTGCCCAGTTTTACACTCTGCTAAAAGATGCACGACACAGAAGGAGCAGCTGGGAGAC